>NC_046660.1:117979204-117998559 GCF_010883055.1 Belonocnema kinseyi | reverse complement strand
GCGCATACTTTGAATAAAATATTTGTTATCATTCTCTTGAAATAAATGTGTTTTTTTCTTGAAAAAATACCGGTTTCATATGTATACACCTGGTAAACATTCCAGAAATCTGAGAAAAAGTACTCCAAAATGATGACCTAACTTTGGATAAGGCAATCGAGCTGTGCAGCGTAATCAAGTTGTCCAAAACCAGGCGTGAAATAATGAGAAATGCAACACCGATATCAGTGGACATAGTGACGACATCATCAAAACAGGGAAGGCGTTCACACACAGGAAGAAATATGGGGCAATCTGAAACAGCAGGAATAAATTACAAAGGTAAAATGATGAATTTATGTAGAAAGTGTGGTAGGTCTCATCCTGTAAGTCAATGCCCTGCGTACGGAAAATAGTGTAACTTCTGTAAATCGAAAAATAATTTTGCAAATGTATATTATAAAAAGAAAAAGAAAGTAGCTGGAATAGAAAGAAATGATTGTATGGATAAGATCATTAAAACTGAAAGTAATGCTACTTATCTTTTCGTAGATTCTATAGAGATTAATAGTGTTAGAAAATCCAAGTGGTATACGAAGCTCGAAATCAATAAGAAAACAATTGATTTTAAAATAGATACGGGCGCAGAAGCTAATGTAATTCCATATTGTAAATGGGTAAGTTTAGCCATTTCTAAAGATAAGCTAATTAACCCTGAGGCAACGTTAACGTCGTATACTGGATATAAATTAAAAGTGATAAGCCAGAGTTTAGTTTCTTGTTGAAAAAACAGTAAACAGTACGAAATTGAATTTTACGACACAAATGATATGAGAAAACCCATTCTCGGAGCGGAGACCTCTGAATATTAAACGTAGTTAAAAGAATATATGAGATAATTGATATTTCAAATAAATACAGCAAAATTATTAAAGAATACTCTGATTTGTTTACAGAAATAGGTTGTGTAGAAAAACCCTATTATATTGAATTAAAAGAAAAATACAAACCTAAGGTTCATCCAACCAGAAACGTTTCAATTCCTACACTTAATGATCGAAAAGAAAGTTTTAATGAATTGTCAGGAATCCAAACGGAAAATTAAGAATATGCCTTGACCCAAAAGACTTGAACTCTGCCGTAAAAAGGGAATATTGCAAAATTCCTACTTTAGAATACATAACTGCAAAAATGAAAGGGGTAAAATATTTGAGCACTTTAGATGTTACTCAAGATTTCTGTCACATTCGATTGGATGAAAGCAGTGCAAACTTGTGCACTTTTGGGACCCCATTTGGCAGATGTAAATTTTTAAGATTGCCTTATTGTCTCCCGTCAGCTTCTAAAGTTTTTCAACAAAGGTTCGAAAATGTTTTTGACCTGGAGGGAGTAGAAGTTTATATAGATAACATAATTTTCTGGGGAAGGACTCAGGAGAAACATGATAAAAGATTAAAAATAGTTTTTGAGGCAGCAAAGAAGAATGGGGTTCGATTTAATTTATAAACTTGGCAAAAATTCCGTAACATATTTGGGTCACGGCATATCAAAAAAAGGCATAACTTTCGATGATTCAAAAATTCAAGCGATTTTAAACATGCCAACGCCTAAGAACATAAATGACGTTCAGATAACACTAGGAACTTTAACGTATGTGAGCAAATTCATTGGCAATTTCTCGGACATCGCACAGCCTCTCAGAAATTTACTTAAAAAGGACGTACTGTTTAAATGGCAAAATGAGCATGAACGTGCTTTTGAAAAATTAAAATCGACCTTAACAAGTAAACCAGTATTATAATTTTTTGATGTACATAAAGATACGGTACTATCGGTTGATGCCTCTAAAGCAGGACTCGGTGCGGTCTTATTACAAAATAAATTACCATGTGCTTACACTTCGAAAGCAATGACAGAAACTCAAACTCGCCATGCTCAAATTGAAAAAGAATTATTGGCGATTAATTTCAGGGTGAATAAATTTCATGATTTTATTTACGGGAAAAAAATTAGTAGAAACAGACCATCAGCCCCTTGTTACAATTTTTTAACAAGCATTACATAAATGCCCGGGTCGATTACAAAGAATGTTGTTACAATTAAAAAAATATGATCTTGAAGTGATACACAAATCGGGAAAAGAACTTTTAATACCGGATGCTCTGTCTAGAATTTATCCTACCACTCAAATCTCCGAAGAGTGGGAAGAAGAAATGGAGGCTAAAGTTTGTCAGATAGATTGCCAAGTGAATGCAACTCCAGAAAAAAAGAAGCATATAATAGACGAAACTAATAAAGATGCTGAACTAATAGAGCTCAAAGAGACAATTCAATCCGGAAGGCCTAAAAAGGATAAGAAAATTTCAGAAAAAATTAGGGCTTATGCGAAACACAAAGATGAGTTAACTTTAATTAACGACATAATTTTTAGGGGTACCTGCATTGTTATACCTCATACTTTAAGAAAAAAAATGATAAAAAAAGTCCACTATAGTCATCTAGGTGCACAAAAATGTCGCAGTCTAGCTCGCGAATCGATATTTTGGCCTGGTATGGATAACCAAATTAAACAAATAATTTCAGAATGCCACTTTTGTTTAAAATATGCTAAATCTCAAAATAAAGAACCTTTAGTTTCTCATGAAATACCAAGCCTCCCGTGGAACAAGACAGGCTGTGACTTATTTTACCTCAACACTTGTTGGTGATAGATTATTTTTCAAAATATGTAGAAGTGGATGAACGCATTATCTAATACAGTAATTAAAATTATGAAACATAATTTTGCACGTCATGGAATTCGAGTAACAGTAATTTCAGATGGAGGACCACAGTTTACTTCTAAAGAATTCCTCAATTTTACTAGAGCTTTCGAATTCAATCATATTAAGCCGTCACCCACCTATGCTCAGTCAAACGAATGGCGGAGAGACAAATCCAAACTGCGAAAAAAAAGTTTTAAAAAGTTCTAGAGGACTCGAAAGATTTAGACCTAGCTTTACTGTACTTTAGAAATACACCAGTTTTTGAAAACATGTCAACCGCGGAAGCTTTAGTGTCAAAAAAATTAAGAACGGCAGTACCAAGCATAGACAAAATGTATCATTCGAAAATTATTACAAAAAAGTAGAAGCTCATGTCAAAAAAATTCAAATAAATCAAAAACTGTACTACAACACCAAAATGACATTAAATCTTCCAGAATTAAAAATAAAGTCGAACGTCGATGTTCAAAAACCACCTCAATCTGTGTAGACTCCAGGAATTATTTGAGGGAAAATAAGATATAGGGTATATAAAGTTAAACTTGATAATGGATCAATTCTGATTCGAAACCGTAGATTCCTCAAAGCATTCACCAAGAGAGGGTAAAAAAGTAAAAAGGTAGTAAATAAAAGAAATTATATCGTCGAACCTATCAAAAATTATTTAGAGGTAAAAGACAGCGAAAACGAAAGAGAACAGGCTCCGAACCAAATTGTGTCGAACGATTCGGAATCAGAGTCTTTTAACGATGCGTCGAGCGAAATGCTAAATTCCGAAACAGATGAGTCCTATGTTCTCTGTTCAAGCACACACGAGCATTCACGTTCTTAACATGGATGATGAGGTAAGAGAGAAGGTCAAGAAACTAGAGAAAGGGGATTATATTGATTCGGATAACTTCCCCTTAATCGTGACATTGGAGGGACACAAATCTAATAACAATATGAATAAAAGGAGAACAGAGGTAAAAAGTGTGGAAAAAAGGGATTCGCCAAGGCAACGAAAATAACAGTTTAGAGCAAAGGTCAGATATGTCAAAATAGGAGAGGGAAATGAGGACGAGGAGGTAGAAAAAATCATAGGAGAAATAAGAAGAGAATTAGAGTGCTCAAACAAAAATAAAGTTAGTAAAGGGGGTAATAACATTGAATGGGATAAGGATTGTAAAGAGAAAAAAAGGAGGTCAAAAAAGAATTCAGAAAGTAGAGAAAAGAAAAAAGTAATGGGCAAGAATATAGAGGAAAAAAAGAAAGAGTATAGTGATTTGTGTGATCGAAAGAAAGAGGAAGAGAATAAAAGGTTTGAGGAAGAGGTGGAAAAGGCTAGGGCGGAAGAAGAGGTATAGAAGGTAGTAAATAGAGAAAAAAAGAGGAAACCAAGATTTACAAATGGCAGAATGGAAAAAATATTTTTATGTTTACTAGGAGGAGAAAAGAGAAAAGCTAGAAAGGGTGGAAAGTATAGTAGAGAAAGAGATCAAGAAGAGGATATAACAAGGGAAGAAATAGCCAAGGTTTTTGAAATAATGAAGGATGGAAAAGCACCTGGTATAGATGAGATTCAAAATTAAGTATGGAAATATGGAGGGACGAAACTATAGGAATCGGCATGGATAATGAGTAATCAAGTATGGAGAGTAGAGGGGTGGCCAGAAATTATGGAAAGAAGGAGTAGTGATACCAATAGTGATGAAAGGTAAAGGAGATCAATTTTTGCAGTAAAAAAATGAAAAATAGTTTAATTATGACCAAATATGTGAGTTTATAAATAAAATAGGAAAATAAAGTTAACGGTTTTCTGAATTTTCAATAAAAAATATTTTTAGAGGGTTCAAACCACTCCTGTTAATGAAAATTAGTATTTGGATAATACTACAGTTCAAAAGCGAATTTTTTAATTTTCATTGCTTCTTAGACGTCATTATCGTAAAAATGTTGTGAAAACCCATTTAAGGGGTGAAAACCGCCCACAAAGTTCACGCCCAAAAACAGTTTTTTTTAAATATCTTTTTTTGGTAATCTATATTTTTTAGTAAAATAAAGTGGGTAATAATCCTTATGAAAAATGTAACAAATTCTAGTGGCATTGACTTTTGGGATAGGCAAGCCCTATTTTTAATAGGCGAAAAATTAAAACAATCAACATCAGTTTTTGTAATAAAAAATAGTTTAGTTGTGAACAGCTATTTATGTTTCGAAAGAAAATAATTGATATGAATTTCTGTTATAACTCTTTATGAAAAAAATCTTATTTTCGTAAATAATTGATAAAAAAATAAAATTATACCTAATCAAGTTTAAACATTATTTTATTTTTTGTTTATTTATACGTCATTTATGCGTATAAAATTGCAGCATTTTGACAGTCTTCAATTTCGCGTTTTGAACTACAAGAATCCTCAAAACCAAAATCGACCCAATTATCAAATTTTTCTTCGACATTCTTCCTGTTGTTCCAGTTGGAATTTTCATAACATTAACGATCTAATTTCATGGTATAGTTTCTCCAATTACTTGATCGCAGTGACTACTCAAGAATCTAGCAGCAGTATGGTGGTAGGGCCAATATTTGGATGAAAAAGGGTCTTCAACCAAATTTTCACAAGATCTGGAATAAAAGAATTTGCTCAACGTTTTTCTATCAGCTTTCAATTATCTTTAAATTATATTTTATTATTACTTACTTGAAGTTAATTTTTTAGATTCAGATGCTTCTACGTATACATTTTTAGGTTTGAATAATTGACATACCACAATTGGTTCAAACTAGCAAAATTTTTCCTTTAAAAGTAAAAACAGAGGTGACAAAAGTTTTCCTTCACCTGATATCAGTGGCTGAATAGTATAACTGTGTGTTGTCGATGAGACTGATTGTACGAGACATTGACTGACTTTCGCCTTCCACCGCAAGCATTCTTCAGTTTGTTTTTTATTGCAACCTTTCACGCTACATGAAGCGTTTGTTTTAATTTAAGGGTTCGTATTGAGAACCTGATGTTTCTCCTTAAAATGATTTTAGGATTGATTTTTATAGTCGTAAGAGTATTTTTACAATGCTAAGTAAGGGGAAATGTAGTTTAAGTATAATTTTGTATGTAGTGCGAAATTAGGAATTAGTAGGTATCCCACTTGAAAAAAGGTAGAGTTTCGGTCTAATAGTAGGTCTGATACACTATATATTTAAAAAACAAACAAAAAAGTTAGTATAATTTTAAGTAACGTGGTGCGTTTAGTTTCTGCTGTTCTTCCTTCCTAATTTTTTCTGTTGCTCCTCCATCAATGCCCGTGTTTCGAGTTTTCTATGAGATCGTAAGGCTGGTTGATTTCGCCCCCGATGGTTTCCTCCTCTTCTATTTCCTGGCCACCTACAGGTCCCTCTTCTTCTAGTGGCTCGCTACCCACAGCTCCCTTTTCTTCTGTTGAATGGGTCTCACTGTGGGTAACGTCCTTGAACATGCGCCTAATATGGCGATTTAGCATTTTCCCCGGTGTTGGGCAATTGTTGGTTCGAAGGTGATATTTTGGCAGTAGTAGCACTTACTTCTGCGATCAATCGTCTAAAAGGCAAAACTTCGTCCTGTCTAGTTTGTTCTCAAGATCTAGTGAGTCAAATTAGTGATGGTTTATTGGGTCAGTTATGAATTTTGAAGTCGGTTTGTAATCTTCATGCAAATCTTCCATCGCCATTTTCCCATATTTGACAATAAATGTCCTAACCTAAATTCCTTTGTATTTTATTTTTCTATTGAATAGTATCTGTACAAGTTTCTTCTAATTTCAAATCGTTGATATTTCATTCCTCAATGCTATTTCCTTTAAGATTTTTTAATTCGTAAATCGTAGGGAAAATTTTCTTTTTAATAATAGAAAGTGCTTCGTACTAGTCATAAAGCTTACCTGCTTTTTTGTCTATCTTATTTGATAGTTTTGTCACTATTTTTGGTACCCTATCACCTATTTTATATTCCATCTGCCTTCTTCTTAAATTATAACTATTTTCTTGTCTTTTATTTGCTACGTCCAAATTTTTCTCTACTTCTTTTATAATTTGTAGCCTTCTAAGTCTGCCTGTCTGTGCTGGGGTGAATTGTGTTGATGAGTTTTACTAGAGTTTATCGCGATCTGAAAATCATCTATCTGTTCATGCCAGGTGGAATGATCGCTAACTAGGTAGATTTTAATAATATGTTTAATTGTACTATTGTAAAGCTCGGTTGGGTTGGCTTGGGGGTAATATTTAGGTGTTTTAGTATGCCTAATACCGAGTTTTTCGGGTAATTCTCTTAATGTCATATTGACAAATTCAGTGCCATTGTCGGTGTGGAGAATCCACGGTGTTCCTCAACGCGAAATGACACGTTTGTTGAATTCCGACTCTATTGTTGCCCCGTCATCTTTTGTTATCGGAATTATTTCAAACCCTTTTATAAAAAGATCTACAAAAACTAGTAAATATTGTTTTTTTCTCTTTTTTGAAATTGGTAATGGGCACATGATACCTGCAGCAATCATGGTCCATGGTTCTTCAACGATTCTTTTTCCCATCAACCGTAATTTCGGTTGGTTACTCGGTTTTGTTCTTTCGCATGTTGTAAAATTTTTAACGTATTTGATTATTTCCGAATACATTTCTAGCCAGAAGTAGTACTCGGAGTTTCTTGCGTGCGTTTTTTCGGAACCTAAATGTCCTGCTTGTAAGTCATCGTGATTTTCTTTTAAACCGTCTTCGTAATCCTTTGGATACGATGAGTTTCCATGGGTTAGAGTCTGATAAGAGAGTAGATTTTAATGGATCAGTTCTGTAAAAATAGAGTTGCGAGTCTCCGATTCGCCACTTTTTGTGTTCTTTTCTACGCTACATGCTAATGCGAACACTATATTTTTCACTGATTCTCCTGATGTCGACAGAGCATCAGGGACAAGATTTAAGCTACCATTGCGATATATGACTTCGTAATCGTACTCAAGGAGTTCTAATGCCCATCTGGCTAATCGAACAGTCGGGGTTTTTAGGTTATGGAGCTACTTTCACGCTAAGTGGTCCGTGATTACTTTGAAACTATAACCTTCTACATATGGTCTACGTAATTTATGCCATCAATCTTTTGCGTAAATACGGCTACTAACCCTGTATTAGTCGCATCCGTTTCGAGTTGTAAGGAATTTGTGAAATCTAGACAGGTTAAAATGGGTGCTGAAGTTAAAAGGTCTTTAATTTTTTGGAACGCCTTATCTTGTTCTAATCCCCAGTCCCATTGTTTATCTTTTTTCAATAATCTATTAATCAGTTATATTATGAATTTCCTTACAACTCGTGTAAGGAATTTGTGAAATCTAGACAGGTTAAAATGGGTGCTGAAGTTAAAAGGTCTTTAATTTTTTGGAACGCCTATCTTGTTCTAATCCCCAGTCCCATTGTTTATCTTTTTTCAATAATCTATTAATCAGTTCTATTATTTCGGCAAAGTGTGGGATACATTTTTTGTACCAATTTTCCATTCGTATTATTCGCTGTAATTGTTTAATATTTTTAGGTTTGGCGAATTCTAATATTGATTGAATTTTTTCATAGTCTATTTGTAATCCTTTATCGTTAACTTTAAAACCTAAATATTCAATTTCCGAGCAGCCGAATTCACATTTGTCCGGACTGATCGTTAAATTTGCAAAATTTATTTAATCTAGTACAATGTTCAAGTATTTCAATGGTCATCAAAATTTTAAGCTACTATTACAATGTCGTCTAAAGAACAAAAAACGTTTGATTTTAAGTCTGGAGTGATAATTTTATCCATAAGTCTCTGGAAAGTGGCTGGAGCATTGGTTAGACCAAAGATCATCCTTTTAAATTGATACATGCCTTTTCCAGGTACTGTGAATGCTATTATAGGTTTTGAACTTTCTTCTAATGTAATTTGTAAATGAGCTAGTTTTAAATCAATTTTTGAAATGAATTTTGCTGATCCTTAAGTGTCCAATATTTCTGTCATGAGTGGGATTGGGTAGAGGTATTTTTTTGTAATGTTATCAACTTTTCTGAAACCTAAACAGAATCTATAATCTTTTCCCGGTTTTTTCATCATAACAATAGGGTTTGACCAGTCTGAACAAGAGGGTTCTATTGTATCTTGATCTGAAAATTGATCTAATGTTTGATCAATTATTCCAAATATTACGATCGCCATTTTTGTACTCATTCTCGTATTTGTTATTATAATAAATTTTTCTCGAATTATTTTTCGTAACTTTTTTCCTAATTCTAGGTTTTGTCTAAATTAAGTGAGTCCTTTATGCTTTAGTCGTCGCTAGTATCTAAGATAGGGATATTCTCGAGGGGTTAGAATTTGTTGCTCGTGGAGATGCTTATTAGACTAGAGATATCTTTTGTAGGATTTGTTACTGGATTTTGTGCATTTTTGGTTTTTTGGAATTGGTTGGAGTTGATAGTTACTAGGAGGATTTCTCCATTTTTGACTTTTGGAATACTTTTGTTAAGTTCCCTTGTACTTTTTAGGTTAATACTACCTACGAATTTCGGTTTCCTATCTTTATTATTACTTTCTTTGTTTTTACTTAGTTCTTTATTCCTAGTTTTCTCGTTTCTAACTTCTCTATTCTCTTTTTCTAGTTTAGTTTCAGGTTTATTTTCCGTTTTAATTTTGATTATGGGGGTAGGCAGTGCGTTTGGGTACACTTCCGTATGGTAGTAGGTGGGCGGACTCCCTGGTGGCCGGCAAGTTTCTGAGTCATAATCGAGGGTTATCCTGAGGGGTTTCAGCATATACGTACCTAAAATACCTACAGAGTTTAACTTTGGGACTAAACTGAACATAAAAAGTTTTGTGTGTTTACCGAGTTTAATTGGGATTACCACTTGCCCAATTATGTCAACCGTTTCACAGTTCGCAACCATTAATTTTCACGAGACGGGTTTAAAAATTGAATAACTGGAATTCTGAATATTTTCCAGCAATTCCTTGCCAGCGTACGAATGTGTGGCACCTGTGTCAACTAAAATTCGAAATAATTAACTCTTGAATTTAATATTTCTGGCGTTTTGGTATTAAGTTGTATTGTTTTTTGGACTAATACCCACCCTTCCAGTTTGCCTGGGTGTAATTGTAGGATGGGCATTCTCTTTTAAAATGACCTACTAGACCGCAATGATAAAAATTTGAAATACTTGAATTTTCATTCGCGTTTGTTTTATCTGCCTGTTTTCTATTCGAGTTTAGACTGGTTTTATCTTGTAAGCCCTTGTTAAAATTATTAACCGGTTTTTGGTTTTTATTTCCGTAGTTTGGTTTGTGGGAATTTTGTTTATTATAATTTTCTGAATTATGTTGAGCATTTTCTGTTGAGAATTCAATCATGGGGTTACTTTGACCTTGGGTGGAGCCAACTCTCATTCGGTTAAACATAGGTAACATTTGGTTGTAGGGTTGGTAAGAGTATCTTGGTCTATTATTTGTGAATCTGGGTTGGAAATTTGATTGAAATCTGGCTTGAAAATTTGATTGCAAACCAGGTGGGAATCTAGGTCTAGAATTTTATTGGCATTGGTTTGGAAAAGGAAGAAATGGAAATTCAAATGTTGAGAATGGGAATCGATTTTTGTATGTTTTTTTGTCCTGGTTATTATGGTTTTTATTTTTTTATTTTACCTTTAATCTTTATTATTCTCCGAAAATTAATTAATTTTTTGTTTAATTTCTTCCGAGAACTTTTCACCTATAAAAGCGTTTTAAAAATCTTCGGTAAAATCGGATAAAGATCTCCAAGAATTTCTATTTATTTCGCAACAATCTTTAGAATATTCTATTAATAACGCGTCTAAATTGTCTACAATGTCGCGATCATTTATTTTTTAACCCCTTTTAAATCTTTTTATTTCTTTCAGAAAATGCGCGAGGCTGTCCTTTTTATCCTTACGAAATTTCATTGGCCAATTGCTCATAATTTGAAATGGCGTTTGTAACATGCCGAAAGGAAAATAAGTTGCTTGAATTGTTTCATTATTTGTGTGATTTTCGAATTCGTCATCTGAGTCTGAGTTATTATTATGTCTTCTAGAACGTCTGTTTGATCTGTCGTTTGTTTTCATGAGCCTGTGTGTTTTGTTTTGGTTTGAATAGGTTCTGTCATCTTATGATTCGCTGTCTTCAGAGTTTTGAAATTTTAGATTTTCTTTCTCATATGCTGCTACGATTTTCGGTATTACTGTATGAAAATTGACGAGGTTGTTTTGGATTTTCCCTTAAATCGAAATGGACAGATTGTTTGTTAAGCGATTCACTTCCATTTTTCGTAGTGTTTGGTACTATTATTTTCTGTTTATATTCAAAAGAGTTATTAGTTTGTGGGTCTAGTCTAAGTTTGAAATTATTTACACTTTTTTCCCTTTCTTTAAAGAATATTTCTTTTTGTTGATTTATAAATTCGTTAGATTTTACACTTTGAATGTTTTGTTTGTTCTCTCAGTATTGTTATTATTTTGGGTATTTGCGCCTATTATTGGTAAGTCTTCATGATCCCAGAACAATGTGTTATCTATTGGTTCGATGGTTTTGTTAGTTTTTGGTCTAGCTAGATTTGACCGATTGTTTGTCATGGGTGTTCCCGTGTTCTTTTGCGCGAAACCCCTACCGCGGCCTATTAAACTATTTATCATTTTAAGGATAGTGCCGGTATTTTTAGGTTGGATTATTTCCGTGTTCTGGATTGTTGGCCTTGGTATGACCTTATTTAAATCTGTATTTTGGATTGGAAATGAAGCGGCTTCTTCCGTGTCCCGATTATCGTTGTTGCTTTCCATGGCTGAGTATTTTTGTTTTATAATTTTTAATTTTCCGGACCTTAATTTCATTTATTCTTATATTAAATTTAAATTTTTAATAATAGGACACCCTGTAATAATATCCACTGTGGTTTCTGAATTAGTAATTTAATTTTGTTTGGAGAATTTTAATTAAAATATTAATTAGTCGTTTTATTATCCCGGAGTACGAAAATATGTTTATTTTCGTGGTACGGTGCTTTGTTTAGGAAATACGTCGCGTGGCATTGCCTCGACTCGCGGGTATTATTCGCTGTACGTACGAACTTGTTTACGCGGTTGACCGGTTCGTTCCGTTCAGCGTCCGAAATATTCAGTGGGAATCAAAATTCATTATCCTTCTCTTTTCAGGCTTCACTTTTTCCCAAAACGTACGGTTACAATAAGTTTAAACAAAATTTCAACTTTCAAAAACTAGTTTTCTCACAGCATAATACAATTTTCCCATTTTAATAAGCTTTACCTTGGTTCAACCCTCCTCCTACTGTTCTCTTTTGGTTCTATATATTTTTTTTTAAAGAAAAATCTGAATTTCTATGCTTATCAAAGCTGAAACCCCTTTTCCCTTTTTGGACCGCTTTCGGTTTTTGTGTTCTATTTCATTTTGCTTCGAAATCTCACAAGCGACTTCATAGGCTGCGACTACGAATAAATCATTGCAAACATTATCAACGTATATTATATGAATGAAATAAATATATAAATCCATTTATCATTATCTTGCAAAAATATACACATGTTCATATCGGATTAAGACCTAGGCATGGCGACGAATTCAATAGCGTGCAAAAATTATTTTTAGTGAAAATCAGGAGTCCAGCGTTGAAATTTGAATGCTACACTTTTGTGTTTCCTTTTCTCTGCAGGTTTTTAGGAGTTTTGAATGTAAAGTGTGGGATTTTTAGGTTGGGCCCCAGGTATTACGGGGGTAATGCCGAGGAGGGTAATGAGGAAATGGAACAACCGAGATCCGGGTAGCGCACAAGTAAAAGAAGACCAAGAAAAATATAACGTGGCATTTATTGTCACTTACAGGACTAGTAGACTATCGTGAAGGCGAAGGACCAATCGGATGACTTGAGTTCTGGGCGACACCGTGACGGAGTAGATCGGAAGGTCTCCTTGGTAGCCGAGCGTGGGGTGGGATAGCGAGGCGAATTCCACCGATTAAGATTGGAACACTGTGCACTCCACGAGCGATAAAGCGCGACTAACTGGGGACCACGCCGTCGTCCGAAGCTTCGGGACCCCTTGAGGGTTTCCGTGCCTTCTTGCGTACGGCTCGTCACCCTTTTCGCGTAGGACCGTACCGACTTCTCTGTTCTGATAACAGATCTGTTACAAACGGCACAATCTACGAAAAAATTTGTAACAAAAATTGTGCATCTAAAATACATCTACCAATTTTTGATAAATTACTTTTTAAAAGGACATTTGAAAAGTTTTAAAAAATTTTTTCTTATCATATTTTAATATGAGTCGCCATTTTCGTGTAATTTATTGAAACTACTATGCGAAGAATCAAAAATTCAAATTTTAAGCCAATAAAAGACGCAAAATATTTGTAAAAGTTTTTGGAGAATTTTCAGCGTTTAAATGTTCCTAACACATTTATGTGTACCATTCGTTTTTAATTTACTTATCAAAATTAATATAAATAAATTTGAATATTAATCCAAAAGAAGAGAGATATGTACATAATCGAAAAGAAACCCCTAGAATACTTTATTTGATCCATACAAATAATATGAAAACAAAAATTATACTTCCGGCTAAAAATGCGAGATAGGAAAGAATTTCTGAAGGAATGGTCATAGTTTTTCATTTTAAGGTTATGCAGGAAATAAATATACATTTACAAATTACTGTCAAATATCGAGTGCGTAGGGTGAGTGCCACAGTGAGATAGTCTACCGTAAAGCCTACAGAGCTATGATCAACTTAAAGCTTGAACTATAGACATTTATTCAAAGCGCAAAGAATAAATATCCTAGCCTGAAGCGCGAAATCCCACAGACTCGCGCCTCAGGCACGCTTAAGCTTCCGAGGCAAGCCAGCCGCACGCGTAGCGCACGATGAGAAATACAGGGTATCTTTTCAATTGGAATTCCTTAGAAAGTTATGTATCTTAAATATTCCTTGTGGCGCACAATTGTATTGACTAATAATTTTTTACGTTAAGTCCGCAGGGTGGCCACCTATTATATTGAGTTTTTAAACATAGGCTTCGACCTTTGAAATTCTGTCAGGGCATGAAAAAATATCATTATGACCTAGAGTTACAAGATATCAAAGTAAAAGCACTGCATTAATATGTAGAGCAAGGATATGTTCAAAATTAATGTTCAAGCTATTACAATAGATTGCTAGACTTTCAATGATAAATTTTACAAAGATTTTTTTTCGAAATAGTGATATTCATAGAGAAAACAGATAAAAATACGTGAACCTATTCTTGACCAAAAAGCCCTCTCGATTGGGAGACTTCATTCCACCTGAGCTTGAGCATTTTCTTCGCTCGGTTAGAGTTTAGATCTGAGCCCAAGAGTGTTTTGGTCTGTCTGCAACCAGGCGCCAATCCTCACTCATGTTGACGCTTTTTAGTCTCCAACAGTTAATTTATTCAGTGACTCACATACTGGAAAGGCCAACACCGATTCATGCATTCTCCTTGTTCTTGGAGTCATCTATGCACCAGTTATCTTCACCACTGGGCAGGTGTACCTCGCTGTTAACTTATTTCCCCCTCGTGAATATTTTAACTTGATACTTCTTGTCCCGCCTTAACAGTCATGACCTTGATAGTGAAATGGAGGTGTTCCAAATCTATTAGTGCCCCTAATGCTATTGTAGGTGTCGACTTTGAGGCACCAGTAAAGCGTCTCAGCATAAGTATCTAAGCATAAGTATCTCAAATTTCAAGCCCCAGCTTTTCCCTATGTCTATCCTAAAAAGTTATACAGTCGATACTAGCTTTTTGCACTTGTTTTCCAAGTGCTATTTTTATAACAGCTTCTTATCCAGAATAACTCCTGGATAAATATACGATAGTCAAGTCTTCTTGCAATATGAATTCACTATTCCCAGTCTTGCTGCATTACTCCGAAGAGCGCATGCCTTCCGGATTGTTGTAGGTCGACAATTACTTTCATGAGTAGATTTAATGGCTTTGATGCAAATTTTTGCTGCGATCTATAGAATGTCCCCGTCTCTCATTGATCTGGGCACCTTCAAGAGTGCACTCCTTAGTTCCCTGGAAAACCGATCCCAGTCTGCTCTTCTTAGATTTCTAGCCCAATTAGGACCCGCGAGTGTGATGGATTCCAACTTGAAATCTATTTGTGAGTGTACGTACCTACAGTGGTTGGTATCTCTGTCATATGAAAAGTAAGCCGATCCCGTAACCAGCCTTCTTATCCCTTTAAGATCTGTGGCTATCCCCATCAGGTATGTCGAACATATCTCAGGCAGCAGGACATCGTTGACTCCCTTCGCCAGTACACAAACCCTTGGTTTGGCCGCCATGAGGCCCCTCTAACCCCCCTCCCCATAATCCCCTTACGCTACCTCTAACCAATCAAGGTTACTATGTTAGTGAGGTACCTATGTACCATGGAACCATGTCACTCTGCAGAAATGCGAAAATGCCTTTCCTCTGATACAAGTTAATTTTAGCAACGGTCAGGCCGGAAGCAGTCATTTGGGTCTGCCATCGATTTTTGTGTGTTATGACAGGCTCCCCTGTACCTGGGCGGATACCCTAAAGTTCACTTGCCCAAAGTGGTAGAAGCGCCTGTTATTGAGGATCGTAATAGCCCTTGTCTGAGATTCAGACATTTGCGCAACTAGGAGTTGCTTGGTGCCTTTAGCTTTTTCTGAGCCTATCGCGTCTTAAGGTTCGCCAGGACGCTGTCTTTAGTGAGGGATCGAACTTCTTCAACCGGGCCCCTTAACCCAGGCCTTGTCTCGACCACTGTCTTTCCTAAAGATCTCACGATGCTTCGTGGTGGTCTGTAAGTACGGCCACCTCGTGTCCTTCATCGTCATTTCCAGAAAGTTAGTTTAGGGGCTGCGTTGTGTCTCTTAAAATGTTTAGACCCCCCCCCCCACCATTCTTAACCCCTTTCTCTCTTCTAGGCCACAGTGCTGATTATCGGCGTTATAGTGGCCTGTTGCGCTTGCCTTCTCAGTCTCCCTTATAGGGAATCGTTGATGCGTCTCTCCTTTCCGGTGGAATCATTAGCCGCTCGTCGTTCACCTAGTCTCATTCAGAGTAACCATCAATCCCTCAGCTCCCGGGGGAGCTAGAAGCACAGCCGCCACTTGTGTTTGACTTCCCGGAGAAACAGATTGGAAGGAGAGGATTTTGTTAAACATGTTAGAGCCTCACCCTTCTTCCCCTCCGAAACCCCTTCCTCATTTCTTAAAATACTGTTAGATAGCTTTAAAATACTTTAGATTGCTCAAGATCCGAAGGTTTAATTCCGCGAGTCGCCAGGTCAGCCGGGATCTCTTTAGTCGGTACATAATTTCATTCAGCCGAGGGCAGCTCGGACTGAATGGAGGATACGCGATTCGCAACGAACGTTTCCCAGTAACGCGAATGCTTTCGTAGACAAGAAAGGACGATTTGACTATCGCTGCACACATAAAAAGTTTCAGCCTTAAAGTAAGATAAGCATTTTAGGTTATTTATGATAGGTTTCAGGTCGGTAACGTTAAGTCCGAACGTGTCTGTCGCTGGAATCCAATGCAAACCCAAAGTCTTAACTGATTCGTTTGCAACAATTCGCTTGTCAATTTCATTTGACATTGCAGCGTTTCTTACAAGTTATCGTGAGAGGTGCGATGCATAGCTGTACATGCGCGTGAATCTTATGTCAATTGCGTTAATTTTACTCTTATATTTTTCTTGATAAGTCCATGTCTCGCTACCGTGTAGTACAGTCGGTACAAATATAGAATTATGTATGGCCATTTTAGCTTTGATATATTTTTACTTCTGATAAGGGGACCTGCTCTACCAATTAGCTTCTTACCTTCATTTATTCGTCTATCTAATTCCTCATCTATCTTCCCGTCCCTAGTAAATAAGCTATCAAGGTATACGAACTTATCAACTTGTTCAATTCTCTCATCATTTAATAAAATATTGCATAGTGTTTTCTCACTCTTTCCTTCCAACACCATAGTTTTTGTTTTCTTTGCGTTAATTTTGAGGCCCATGCTCTTCATTCTTGCATCTAGTTTATTCAACATTTTTTGTAAGTCTTCTTCTGCCATAACAACGTTATCATCTGCGAACGCTAACCCACGTACCCTTACTGTTTGGAGATCCACACCCTCTTCGTCGAAGAGAGCCATTCTTAAACACTTGTCCATAAATAATATAAATAACCACGAAGACATAACGCATGCTTGTCTAACTCCTTGAATAATATCGAAACAGTCACTCAGTTTCCCATTCACTCTTACACTTGCTTTGCTACCTGTATATATTGTTTTTATAGCTTGTAGGATCCATCCATTGACTCCATACTCTTTCAGGGCTTCCCAAAGTTTACTTCTGTCTACATTGTCAAAAGCTTTTCCTAGTCAACAAATGCACAGAAAACTTTTTTTCCTACTCTCAAACTTTTTTCTGTTATTTGCCTTAAGCTAAATATTTGATCCGTACATGAGCTTCCTGACATAAACCCACTTTGGACTTCCCAAATTTTTGCTTCTGTTATTTTCATTACCCTACGAATTAGTATTTTTGAATATATTTTACTTACGGTGCTTAATAAACTAATCCCTCTGCAATTATTGCACTCGCTTTTATCTCCCTTTCTCTTGTATATTGGTACGATAATCGCTTCTTTCCAATTGTCTGAAACGTCTCCCATCTCGAAACATAAATTTATCAATTCGCACAGTCTATGTGGTATGCACGCGTCACCGTGTTTAAGAATTTTAGCGATAATACCGTCTACCCCGGCAGCCTTACAGTTTTTCAAGTATATAATTTGCAGAAAACGCATTAAGTGTGAACTTTGTTGGTTAATGAAACTCGAGTGTGATATTAATTTTTTGTAGGATGTTAGTTGCAAAGAGCTCAAAAATATTATAGGTATTGTTGGAGTTCTTGGTCTGTCATCCGTTTTGTCTGGTTCCGATATCATTTTCTGTTCGAGGTTGAAACTCGTTTTCTACATGAATTTTTCTTACCTATTGCATTTTGGTTAAAGAGAGACTGAATCAGCATGCGTTTCTTTTAAGTAGGGAGAAAATAATTATGGAGCTAAATTAGGTTAATTTATTAAATTAGGGAAGTTTTAATGGTTAAATTTTGGCGTTAAAAGGATTGGGTTGTCATGCATTTGTATTATGAAAAGAGAGATTTAAGTGAAAAACATCATTTTAATAATTTCATTCATTTGTTTCAGATAATTTCAAGATTATCAAAAAAATTAATTCTGTTTATTTTTATAATTTATATGTTTATTTTATAATTAATTTTGATTCTATAAAGCTTCTGCTTCTTGACTTAGAACATAATCCACATAAGGTTAGTGGTGATCTGTTGCAAGTAAGCTAGAGTTCAATAGAGTTTAAAGGAGGGAAAACGATTTATGTTATCTCCGAGGGGTCATTTTATATAGGGAAGTTTTATGACATTTATATTTTCTTCCTTTCCAAATTCATATTCTGTTTATTGTTTTTATTTTTTCGTAAATATATAGACTTGTTTAGTTAGGAAGTTTTATTGTATATATAAAACAATGTTATAAAGTATGTTGGGTAGGATGTAAGAAAATAGGATTTCCTTCAAATTGCATTTATTTAGATTTTCAGGGAGATCATTTTTATTGCTAACTTTATGTGTTTAGGGAAGTCATCTTATTTCTCTGGGTTTCTTGGGTTTTTAATGTATAGATTCTGTCAGTTGTCTTTACACTTTCGTTCGGAATATTTCGGGAATTTTATGAATTTTATAAATTTCATGAATACATTTATTAAATATGAATTATTTGTATAGTGATGAGTTATATAATTGCTATTATTGGGTAGAAGCTATTTCCTATGTAAATGTAAATGACGTTAAAGTTCTAACTCCATTCAGGTTGGATGGAACCCGGTATGGAAATCCTAGTTGAGAAAGGATTTCCTGCCTAGCACAGTTTATTATTAATTATTTACCATATGTTAATCTTGAACTAAATGTATTTGGCAATATAAAATTTGAATACAATGATGAAGTGTATTATTTAATTAAAAAATTACTTTCTGAGTTTAGTTGAGGATACAGTGTTTTTGGTTGAATTAGAAAGAAAATACACTATTGAAGTATTAGGATTGATTGAAGAAGAAAGTGAAGTGGATTAATAAAGTTATTGTGAATATAAATAAAATAGGAATAAAAGAAGAAGGGTAAAAAGGGTAAGTGGATTATACTAAATAAGTTTTTATTAGTTTTAATTATTTGGACATTTTTTTACTAGAACAATAATATAATCTTTGAAATTGTGCTGTAGGTTTTGTCAATAAGAAGGTTAAGGCTGTAATTTCTATTCTTATTCCAGAAATAGGTGCTGTATCCTCTTGAAATTTATTATATTTAGTATCTATTTAAATTCGGTTGATTATTAAATTGATCTTTAAAAGTCATAATTTATTTGATTAGAATTAATTCATGTACATTGCTTCTTTTTATTAGATTAAACATCTTATTTATTATTTAGTTAGCTGAAATAATGATTGAGCTTAATATTCAAAGATCTTAAGCATTTTAA
>NC_046660.1:117973401-117979104 GCF_010883055.1 Belonocnema kinseyi | reverse complement strand
GCCGCATAACGCCCGAGTGCGAGCGCGAGGACTCCCTCTACAATCGGCTCTGTAACTCAATGAATTTCAATTTGTCCATTTTCTTATTAGACATTTTTCATAATAAAAAATTTAAGCTTTCTTTTGAGACTATTTAAAAAAAAATCGTAGATGCCTAAATTGCGAAAAATGTTAAATAAACAATTGATTTACTGAAAAAATTTTTTAAACAATTTTTTTTGTTATAAATAATAAAATAGGATGAAAGCGTGTAAAAAGCACTTTCCAAAACCCTCATAAAAAATTTAAATCGCGCAATTAGAAAGGAAGTTACAGGCGTTTGAAACTACCCCTGCAGGCATTGGGGTTGAAAATTCCCCCCTCACTTGGGGAGGGTTGGTAATCCTGGTCTATAAGTATGTGGATTAACTACTGTTGGGTAGGCGAACATATTCCCAGAATTTAGAGACAATCGAAAAACATGACTTTTTGAGTTGGGGCAGTTGTGGAATAATGCCCCATATATACTTTAGGTCAAATAAAAGTCAACATATTTGGATATTTAACTACTTCTAATATCATACCAAAAGAAGTTCCCGTAATTGTTGACGGCGTATTAAGACCAGAATTTTCTATTGATAATAATGTCAACATTAATTACGCAACCAGATGTTTAGAAGTAAATGATAAGAAATATCCTTTTTCATCAACAAATAAAATCAGTTTACCAGAAAGATCTATCTCAGATATTCATTTAATCATTAAAAATCTAGAAGTAAAAACAAGATATATTCCCCAAATATCAGTAAAACCCGGAATATTTTTAGGTAATGCAATTGTAACTGACGATAAAGGTAAAGCATTTGTGAAAATAGCAATCACTCAATAAGAATCAGTGGAAATACAGAACAACCATGTAATTCAGAAAATTCAAATACCTTTACACCAATACAAGACGTATTTTACAATTTTTCAAATTCAAATGATTTTCTAATTCATCCAGAAAAAACGTACAATACTTCTTACAAGCAAAGAACAGAAGAGATTATGGATCTACTTCTTTTACATCGCTCGAATGCAGAAGAATTAACACATGTAGAAAAATTAATAATAAACAATGCAGATAGATTTCATATCCCTGGAGAACGATTTACCGCTACCAATGTTCTCCAACACAAGATACCAACAACCGACGACCACCCCGTGTTTACGCGTCAATGTCGATTTCCGCCCATTCATAAAAAAGATCTACTGAGAGAAATGAATGACTTACTGATATATGAAATAATAAAACCATCGCCATCCCCCTATAACACCCCTGTATGGATCGTTCCCAAGAAAAAAGATTTTTAAGAAAGTAAAAAATGGAGAACGGTTCTCGATTTTCGTAAACTCAATGAAAAAACCATTAGTGATTCATTTCCTCTGCCTAAAATTCACGAAATTTTAGACAAATTAGGAAACGCGCAATACTTTTCAGTTTTCGATGTAGCATCAGGTTTTCATAAAATTAAAATGAGCAAAGAAGACTCCCATAAAACAGAATTTTCAACCCCCTATGGTCATTATGAATTTGACCGAATGCCATTTGGACTTGAAAATGCTCCAGCCTGTTTCCAAAGTCTTATGCAAATTCCTTAGCAGAACATCATATAAAATTCAATACATTAATGAATCGATTGCATGAAGCAAATCTAAAATTACAGTACTTATACTACTTATACGGTAGAAAATAAAAAATTGTTGCTGTTCATAAACCATTAATCTGGTAACAAAAATCAAGTGACCCGCGTTCGCGTGTAACAAGATGGAAATTAAAATTATCAGAGTACGATTTTAAAATAGTTTAGAAGGCGGGTTAAACAAATTTAAATGCTGACGCTTTGTCAAGAAATCCAGTAACTTCTATAAAAAATGAAACCGAAAATCAGGTCAAATTTATCAAGGAAATTCCCTTAAATAAAAGGTATTTAATTCTGGACGATAAAGAAGAAATAGAAGAAGCTGACGAAGAAGAAATAGAATATGAAGAAGAATATGAAGAGGAATAATATAATGAAAGTTCAGATAACGATGAAAGTCAAGAAAATGTAAATTTAACATGCTTTGAAGAAATTGATTACGATGCTCTTGAAGGAAGAAACCCGATGAACCCAACTTCAGATCAAAATATAAAAATTAATAATATTACACCAAGCCCCGAAAACTCCTCGAATATTTTGAACCCCTTTATATTATTCATTTGGGGCATGATTAACATATTATTGAATAGGGGAAAAATACTAGGTTAGGTTTAAGAGATCAATGAATCCAGAAACTCAAGTTAGGTTTAAGATATCAATGAATCCAGAAACTCTAAGAAATCCAGAAACTCAAGATAGCTCTAAAAAATTAAGAAAATCAAGAAATGCCAATCTCAGAAAATAAGAAACGTGGAAGACCCAAGAAAATTCGAGTTCCAGAACCAGAAACCAAAAAGATACGAGGAAGGCCTCGAAAAGAGATTAATCAAAAGGAACTAATATTCGAAAATAAAGACTCAGATCCGGAATTCTCAAGGAAAAATATACACGAATCTCTTTATAAAAATTTTTGTACCTCGAAAAAATAAAGTGAAGAAGAATATCAGGATTATAGTGAAGAAAATTCCATAAAAAATAAAAATAATAATTTAAAAAATGATGAACTTAAAGAATTCTCAAGCAATACCGAAAAAGAAATCTTTTCAAATGAAGAAAAAATGTTAACCCCTGACAAAAGAACTCGAAAAGACGATGACGAAAACCTTTCACCTTTAAGAAACTCTCACATTGATCGACAAACACCAAACGCGCAACAAGTAGATATGCCAAAGAAAGGTCAATACCCTAAAATCGTGATAGAATGTAGAGATCAACTAAGAATAAGGAAAGATAGTTACGTATACTTCACATCAACGATAGAAATACCTAAAAATAATGAATCCAAAAGTTTAGCAACAAGAAATGAACTACAAGAATTTAAAAATCTTGTTATAGGTGAAGCTAAGCAGTGAAAAAGGGAAATTTTTCTCACATAGCATTACCCGTTGAAACATAATTAGGTAGTAATTTGACAGAAGCTTTAGCAAATGTTAAGAAATCAATTTATTCACTAAGAGATTTAGCAGAAAAATTCAAACTGAAATCAATTAGTATTGCAAAAACCTCAAAAACTTTACACATTGATTGGCCAGAAATACAATCTATATTACAAGATGTAGTTTCATATTCATGGAAAAAAGTAATAATCTGTAACGGAATTACTCATTATGCCGATAATGATCAACGGAAATCTCTGATTAAGGAAGCATATTCATCAGCATTAGGCGGACACAAAGGAGTAACAAAAACATATAGTAGAATTAGAAATAGATATTTTTGGGAAAATATGAAAGCAAATATTCAAAAAGACATTAAATTTTGTTTGCAGGGCCAATTAAAAAAATTAGTTCCCGTTAAAACAAAAGACCCTATGATAATAACTGACACACCGGGTGTCGCTCTTGAGCAAATTTCAATGGATATTGTTGGCCCATTACCAAGAAATTAACCCACAGAATTTCAAGATCGGAGATACTGTTTTGCTTCCAAAGGGGACAAAACGTATTAAACTAGCAGATCAATACACAGGACCATATGAAGTATTAGAAATACTGAGCAAAGGAAATGTAAGAATTAAAATGAAAAAATCCTCCAAAATAGTTCATGTAAACATCTATAAAACATAAAATATCTATAAAATAAGTAAGTAAACCAATGTATAAAGATAATGCAGAATTAAAACCTTAAAATATTAAATCAATTTAATTATTAATAATATTTCATACTCATACAGTTTAAACCTTAAGCAAATTTGATATATTACTCAAATAAATTCAAATTACTATCAAGTTACTGAGATGAAGAAGAATAATATTTATAATAGATAAAAAATGCATAAATAAATGAAGTATTTAGACATATTACATACATATAATTAATATTAGGCGCCAGATGGCAACAGTTACTGGACGATCGCACAGAGCAGAAAATCGTAGTGGCTGCAACAGCTGACGTTGCTGAAAGCATTGAAAGTGGGGGGATGGGTGACGTTGATCGCAGTGACAGCAGCGGTGATAAGAGTTCCGAGAAGTCGACCCGGGTGGGGAGGGTAGCGGATTCAGGTACGGGCAAGCGACGGGGAAGGCCCTCAAATTTACAGTGCCTTAACAAGCTAGGCAACGCGGGTTCGAACAGAAGTCTGGACGAATGGCAAAAAAAGGCAAGCGCGACTAGCAGTGAAGGGGAGGAAAAAAGGAAAAGGGTGGCTGGGAAAGATGAGGTCGAAAGGGACCAGGAGAACAAGAGAGTGAGAATTAAAAGGAAAACACCATAGAGTAAGAGAGAGGGGGGATGGGGGAATGTTTGAAAAATTGGAAGCTCTCATTAAAGGCTTTAGAGAGGAAACAAGAAAGAGATTGGATGACATGAATAGGGATATGAATAGGCAGGGAACCGATGTAAGGGGGGAAGTGAAAAAGGTCAGAGAAAAATGGGAAGAATGGGCTAAACGTTGGAAGGAGGAGAAAGACAAGGTTTGGGGTAAGCTAGAGAGCATTGAGAATAGACAGAGAGAGGTTGACGAAAAGAGATCTAGAGAAATAAAGCAGTTGGAAGAGCGGGTATCCAGTCTAGAAATTAGGAATGAGCATATTGGGGAAAAAGCAGAAAATGAGGAAATAGTTCAAGGGAATGAAAAGAACGTCCGAAGTGAGAATGAAAGATTGAAGAAAAGACTCAGTGAGATCGAAAAAAGATTAGGAGGGGAAGAAAGGGCAAAGAGGAAAAATAACATAGTAGTCAAGCGATTAAAAGTGGAGAGTGAAACAGGAAAAGTGGAAATTACAAATCTTTTTCGAGATATTAGAGTGCAGGTAAGGATAGAAGGAGTCAAGAGAATAGGAGGGTCAAAAGAAGGAAAAGAAGGAATGTTTCTAGTAAAAGTGGGGAGTGAGGAGGAGAAAAAGAAAATTATGGAGAGAAAAAATTACTGAGAGGAAGAAGGGAAAGAATTGAAGAAGATCTGACATGGAGGGAGAGGAAAAGGAGATGGCAAATAGAGCAGAGGGCTTGGGTAGAGAGGAAAAAGGGCTATATGGTATGGATAGGGAGAGACAGGTTATGGATAAATGGGGAGGAATCGTGCTGGGATGAAGAATTAGAAGAATTAAGGAAAAAAGGAAAAAGTCTTAAGAAAGGTAGGGGGAAGGGAGACGAAAAAGAGGCTAGAAATAAATCAGAGGGGTTTCCAAGCGGCAAAGGGGAAACAAAGTTAAGAGGAAAGTAGAAGGAGGGGAAGAGAGAAACATGAAAATAGCTTTCTGGAATGTGTCAGGTTTGAAGAACAAGAACAAAGGATTCTGGGAGGAGTTAGAAAAGTGGGATGTGATTATGATGAGTGAAAATTGGGCAGATGAGAAGGAATGGAAGGGAATAAAGAAGATGTTACCGAAAGCTTATGTGTGGACAATGCAAGAAGCAAGAAAGGAACACGTTAAATGGAGAGGGATGGGCGGCATGGTGTCAGGGGTGAAAAAAGAATTTGCAGTAAAAGGGAGATAATATGGGAACATGGAGGAAAAGGATGGAACAATGATAAGAAAAATTATAATTGGGAAAGTAGAAATAGCAGTGGTGTGTGTATACAGAAGAAGGGGGGAAGAGG
>NC_046660.1:117966073-117973301 GCF_010883055.1 Belonocnema kinseyi | reverse complement strand
AATTTGTCCATTTTCTTATTAGACATTTTTCATAGTAAAAAAGTCAAGCTTTCTTTTGAGACTATTTAAAAAAAATCGTAGATGCCTAAATTGCGAAAAAAGCTAAATAAACAATTGATTTATTGAATAAATTGTTTAAACAATTTTTTGTTATAAATAATAAAATAAGATGAAAGCGTGTAAAAAGCACTTTCCAAAACCCTGATAAAATTTTAAATCGCGTAATTAGAAAGGAAGTTACAGGCGTTTGAAACTACCCCTGCAGGCATTGGGGTTGAAAATTCAACTCCCCCTCACTTGGGGAGGGTTGGTAATCCTGGTCTATAAGTTTGTGTATTAACTACTGTTGGGTAGGCGAACATATTCCCAGAATTTAGAGACAATCGAAAAACATGACTTTTTGAGTTGGGGCAGTTGTGGAATAATGCCCCATATAGGAGGTTTATTAATTCCAGTTAGCGTAAATATTTTAACTCTAGCAATGGGTATTGATGGTTCAACCATATGCTGTTTTAAAAGATTTAAACCTACACCTGTATCGATCATCCTACGGACGGGGTTTTTTAATCCAGGGGTATTAGTTATTGTGGATGGTATAATGTTTCCCTTACTGAAATTAAATGTAATGATGACGGTTTCTAGAGGTCTGATTCTATTTGGGTTGGGTGCTCTTAATTTTGAGATGTTGATGCCTGCCCTGTCGCACCTTGTCTGGGGAGGTCTCGTTCGTTTCCCGAGTTCCCTTGTAATTGCTGAGGATTTTTCTGTACGCGTAGTTTATTGTTATATTCTCTTTTTTGGCAATCTTTAATCATATGGCCTTGTTTTCTGCAATAATTACAAATTATATTTTTTGTATTTTGATTTATTCTATGAGCATCAAAAATTTGATCAGCGATTTCTTTGATTCGGGTAGAATAGGACAAAACAGTTTCTTTTTCCCACATCGAAGTACTTTCTAATTCTCCATGTAATTGATCAACTGTTTTGGAAGGAGAGTATATTTGCTTTAATCGATTTATTAGTTAATCTACTCTATTAAATGCCATACCATAAATACTTTAGCAAGCTTCTCCTATAATTTTACTACGTATCATTTTTACTAGATTTTGTTCTACCAAATCTATTGCTGGGAGCATTTGTTTGACTTCCTCACATCCTTAAATAAAATGTGCGAGGGGAATGCTACGTCCATCGAAAATGGGTACAATTCCTAATGCTTCTCGAAGGGAGACTTGTTGATTATTTGGTATCATGATTGATCGACTTGTGTTAGGAGCAGGGATAATTGGATTTTGATTGTAACTTGAAAAAGGGTTTGCATTACTTGTAGATGTTGAGTGGGTATTTATGCGAATGTCAGAATTAGAGGAATTTTCTTCACTAGGAGATGGAAAGTTTTCTTCGGTATTTAAGAGCCGTTCTTGTTCAGTTTCGACTAAGGAATTTCCTATAGAAATAACTGTAGAGCTTTGCTGCTTGACTGAAGGTGTTATCAATTTCAGCTACTGACTTATTTTGATTTAAATGGCTAGAACTTACTATTCCGCTATCGTTAGATAACTGAAAATTTTTTAAATGGTCTAAAGAAGGTGAACCTTTAATTGAAGATTTTATCTTTTTCTGTGATTGTATTATTAATGTATTATTTACCTGAGTGATGGTGGCTATTATTGCTTCTAGGATTATAAGGGATTTATTGATTTTTTCTATTATTTCTGCACGTTTTGTTCTATCATTTATATATTTTTCATTTATTTTAAGATATCGAGTCAATTTCAAGAATTCGGGGTTTAAAAGATTTCGACCTTCTAACAATGCTGTTTTAATAGCGCGTTCATATTGTCCTCGAATTCTCTGTCATGAACGACGGGCTTTTCTATTGCTTTTAATTTTTTCAATGAGTTTATCAGGTTGAGACATGTTTAATTTTTTTAAAATATATTTTAGCAGAATAAAATTTATTTACTGATTTCGTCTAGAATTTCTAACTAAGATTTCAGCTTTATTTAACGAATGTTCGAAAATTTCGAAAATTTCTTTCCAGGGATTTTCAGTTTTAAAAATGGTTGGATTTCCAGCAGATGTAGTTGCAAATAGTTCTGTTAATTGATCATTTGCTTCAGAGGTTTTTGGATTTTCAACAGATTTAGTTGCAAGTTCTTCGGATAGTTTTTTAAATTTACTGTGAAGATCAATGTGTTCTAAATAATTTCGTTTTTGATTACCTGCACCACGTCTATTTTTAGGCATTTGGACTGATTTTGTGACAATTTTATTATTCCATTGAGCTCCGGACCCCTCTATTGCTTGAACCGCAAATATTGAGGAATTTAATGGAGAAAAATGATTTTGTTCAATCATAAGAGTTTAAAAGTTTTTCAAATGTATCCTCTGATATAATAAAACAAAATATTTTATATAATTGTTTGTTTCATGTGAGAAGTGTTTTTGATATTTTAATTTGCTTCTCATGTATATGAGGTTACTCGATATTAGGTGGTGCTCAGCTTGAGCCCCGGAACCTGCTATTACTTAAACCTGGAATATTTAGGAGTTCAACTGAGAAAATGATTTTGTTTTATTATAAAAGTTTAACACTTTTTAAATGTACCCTCTGATATAATCAATCAAAATATTTTATAATTGTTTGTTTGGTGTGTAAAAAGTGTGCGTTTAAACCTTATGATTGTTTGATGTGGCTAATCCACATGGAAACAAACGGCAAGGCAGTTTTTTTTGTTTATTGAGGATGGCAGGGCTTTCGAGCACGCAAAGTATACCAACCGTCCTAAATATAATAACATTTGTTAAAACTTGATTGTTTCAACATACATTATTATCCATGTGTGAACTAACAGTGCTTCTACTTTTTTTATTTTATTTTATTTAAGGTTTTGGTTTTGCCACTTCACTTCACTGATTTTACAAATGTAATCTGAGTCAATCAAATCATTAACATTCAGATTTGAATTTATTCCCCCCCCCCCCCCACTACATATCACCACAGCCGTTTCATAAAGAAAAATGAATCTTTCAATCAATTTAAAGTCAAAATAATTTGCCCCTTACTACATATCACAACGGCCTATGCACCATAATAATTGTAGGTATGTTACGTTCTAAGATAATAATTAGGAACATACATTAGTGGTCAGTGATATTTCCTGATTTATCTGCAGAAAGTATAGTTCTGGGCGAAGGTGAATGGATTTCAGAGCTCAAATTGAATAATTGAGAAATATGGAATACAGACAAGTAGAATACATTTATTGATAGTTCAATATAGCTGTAGGGAATGTCTACAAGAATTTAGGGGAAAAACGACTCTCAAGGAAATGTAATTTGTTTCTCTTGAGGAAAGGGATAGGAAATACAATATTGGATGAACGAGAACGTTGAGATGAGAGAGAGAGATAGAATCATTTGTAATTTCGGAGATGTTGTTGATTACCTTGATGAAGATCTGGGAGACGTGATTTAATAATCCAATAATCACGAATAAGCACAATAGCACGAGAGTTGAAATCAGAGCTCGGAACTGGGACCTTGTAAACTGTAGACCTTGAAGACTGAACTGGCACTGGAATCTAATCTGGAACTAGAATCTAATCAGGAACTGGAACTGGATGAAGACCCTTGGCAGAATTTCAGGAACTGGATCTAACTTGGTTTAGGCTTCTCGTTGATTTGATATTTGACTCAGACTTAGAGAGCTTGACGGGCCCTCAGTAAAGAAAGGTGCGGAATTCTGATTTAGATACGCGACGAAACCAACAGAGCTTTCGCTGGCTTGGGTCTCTTCAACTGTGAACAACTGCCTCAGAACTTGACTGAGCTCTTAGAACTGACTTGAGGGTAAGGATACCTCTTTTTATAGTCGGGTGGGCGCATTTTGGTACCACCATTTTCCACGTGTCCAAAGAGTGCCATATGACAATGGTCCATAAACAGATTATTCCTTTTTCCAGAAATCAATACTTTGTCAACTCCACCACGTATATTAATTCCATCTTCTCTTGATGATTTTATCAGCGATGAATGGGGGATTGAGCCGTATTCTTTTCTTTATTCCTTTTCTTTCTTTCTGTCTTTTTCTAAATTGATACAATTTATAGACTTTGGGTAGAGCCGTTTTTACATATAGGAACATTGTCAATTCCCTTAGAGTTTAATCATTCATAGTTAAATATATAGATGTAGGGTCACGAAATAGTACGTGACAATATAAAAAAATTTTAAATATGATTTTTTAGACAGTCAAACCGCGTCTATTGCAACTCCTTCAAAACGTGAATTGAATTATTATTATATAATTTAATATATAATTTAATTATTTAATTATTGTTACTCAAACGGGGACCCCACCCCTCCACGTATACGAAAGGCGGTCTCACAATAAATTTTCGCTTCCGCGCTGTCATTGGCTATACGGAACATGTGACTATTAACAGTGGGAATTAAGGAAGTTGCGATAGCCGAGTACCTTGGATTGCAATAAACGAGGTTTGCAATTAACGATTCTTGCAATAAACGAGGTTTGACTGTAAAATGAGTAAACTGTTTTTCTCTCTTCCTCCTATTGACATTTGTTACTATTTTATAATATTTTTCTGATAGAGAACACACTAAAACCCTTGATAAAGATTTTTTTTTAAATATTTTTTTTGCCTCGGTTTCAAGTTTTTATTTTTTATATCTATTATATATTGTTCCCTGTTGTGTGAGGAAGATCTTAGAATTTTTGTTATCATTACAAAAAATGTTAAAGGGTACAATTATGCTTTTATATTTACCTTTTTTCAAGAAGTCGTACTATTGATGCCTTTTACCGCCGCCAAGTAATTTATTTTCAGTCGGAAACGAAGTGAAAATTGTTTGCATTTTAAAGCCTAAAATTAATTTTTTTCTAATTTTAAAAAATAAGAAGAGTTTTTTCTCACCCAGAGAAACAGAAACAAAACAAATAATATATATATAATTAAACATTTGTCATAAGGCAACCGCAGGATTTCGCCGGGAGCGGGTGCTAAACTGGAAAATTGAACCCGCTTCCAGCGAAATCGCGGTAAAATTTCAGCCACAACCACGTTTAACGACCGTGGGATAGGTGGTGAGAGTCTTTAAAAAAATCAATACGACGATCCAGTAAATCCTCATGAACCCTAAGAACACGGAGCGAACCAAGGACAACCGCCTTCTGCATTTTTCCCGCAAGTGTTTTAGCATATTGTTGACACGCAGGGATGCTTTTTAGGTCATTAGCAAGTGAAAGCTTGGCACCTCCAAGATGACCTCCTTATTAGGTCTCAATACCTCTATTTCTTTTCATTCTCCATGGTTATGATGTTTTTGTCAGCTAGTGCCGAAATTTCGATAATTAACATGGTTCGCTTCTCGAAGTCAAGAAGTACCATGTCAGGCCTCGAGTGAGCAACAGAAACAATTGTCGAAAATATAAAGTTCCAGTATATGCGGCACTTCCCATTCTCGACAATTGACTCAATTTCCCTAGGAGCATTTAGAGGAGCGATATGAAGGTTAATGCCGTAAGAGTGACAGAGATGGTAATAAAGCACTCACAAGACATTCACTGATCCTTCACATTTCTGTGGAAGATACCGTGCATCCTCTTATCGAGGTGCTGTTCACGAAAATTTTTCTCTTGTGCTTTCTTAATCCGGGCTTTCAAGAGTGAGTACTCGAGATCGATAAGATTTGATGCATTTTGCTCACCCCTAATATTGAAGTCAAGTCCGAGTGTTTCAGCAGCCTCCTCCGCTGCTTTGTACAGAAACGCTCCTTTGCCCACTTCTTCGTGATTCCTGATCATTTTAAGAAGAGAGTCTCTTCCATTTACAACCCCATGTGCTGTAATCAATCCAGGCCATCGATAGGTCACGCTGGTAGAATGCTGCATCTTTGAAGACACATCTATCGATAAGCAGGTTCTCCCGACATCCGGCTACGCTTTTCTTTGAGCCTCGTTGTTCATACATTTCTTACCACACAGGTTCAATTGCCCGAACAATCCTATCATTTAGGATAGCTGTGAATATCCCACGAGAAGCTAGGGAAAGGGGTTCGTCCATCCTTGTAGAGCCCCGCATGCAAGGATAAGGTCGCGTAGTCTATTCATACGCCATTCGTATTCATATTCGTACGCCTATTCATTTTGGTAACCATATTCAGCAGAAACCCTTGGTACAGGGACCCTCTATCCGCAACCCGAGGACGCCTTCGGTGGCTTTGTCATAGGCCCTTCGGTTTGATTCTAGAGGAATCCAAACTGAACCCGAATATATATATACATATATGTGGGTACAACAATGACAACACCATACATAGTTGTAGTAAGTGCGGTTCAAAACAACAGAACGCGTAGGGTTCCCGACAATGGGTCGGCCAACAATGCCGACCAATCTAGAGCTAGGGGAGCCAATAAAAATGGATTATATGCGATGGATCGGCGGGATCTCGCGACCTTTGGGTGGACGGAGCAACTGAATCACGACTTGCTAGAGTGCTACGATGCGAGTGCGGCCCGTGAACGGGGTTACATGGCACGACTGCATGCTCTGTGGTGCGAGAAACACCCGGAGCTATCGCACTTTTCGCGGCAACGTCTACGAAACCATGCTGAACTACTCCGTAAAAGGGGCTATGTAAGCGGAACGCCTACTCGACCACAGCTAGAACAAGCCGGCAACAAAGAAAGAGAGGCGACACTATGACCAACCGTGGGCAGGCATCCAATAGATGAAGAGCGATGCTTTACGACCCAGAGAAACATCAACACCAAGGTTTCTCTCAAGCCTAAAGATCTGGCTGAAATGGATGACGAGCTTCGTGGACGTTTTTCCGGTGAATCGGACCTCTGGGCTATCAATTATTGTGTTTATAATGCAGCGAGAGCTTTGGCCGATGCGCACCGTAAAACAAAACCAACGGCTGATCATAAGACCAAAAGACGAATGCATCAACTTGCCATAAAGATAGGCCGGGCAAGACAGTACGCGTCCCGCATTCAATGTGTGATTGACTACATCACACCTGGCAGGAATTTTACCGCAAAGGTTCGAAAGTTCGCGCGCGAACTCCGGACCCGTTATCACACACTTCACAGGTCAAAGCTGCTGACCATCAGGCAGCATATTGTTGAGAGAATACGTATACTATCTGACGCTAAGAGAAGTCTAGAGCGGAGGGAGAGGTTGGTCAGAGAAAA
>NC_046660.1:117963120-117965973 GCF_010883055.1 Belonocnema kinseyi | reverse complement strand
TTGGAAAACCAGATTTACTATCTCATCTGGCAAAAATCGTGTGACAACTAACAAGGTCACATTTCAGAGAGGTGTCTTTCAGGGCGACACCATGAGCCCACTTCTCTTTTGCCTTACATTATTGCTACTATCTCTAGCACTGCGCCATTCCGACGGGTACTTCTGCGACATTCAGGATGTCACATCTATAAAGGATACTCTCCGAAGCAGATACTAACGTCTCATCCGACAAATTTGGTCTTCTGAACTGTCGGCGAGGAACAAAGTATCTGCAACGAACATGCTTGCCGTCCCGGTACTGCTCTATTCAATTGGAGTAATTCCATGGACGAAGCACGCGGGGTCGCGGAATATTGAGTCTTGAATGCCTTCACAACAGGATTATTCAATGTACAGCACATAGAGTTGCAAATGGAAGAGACCCTCTTCTTAAAATGGTCAGGAATCACGAAGAAGTGGGCAAAGGAGCATTTCTGTACAAAGCAGCGGAAGAGGCTGCTGCAACACTCGAACTTGTCTTCAGTATTAGAGGTGAGGAAAATGCACATTTTGAGCCAAGACATTCCCGATGATAGCTGCAGGGCGTGTAATGCACACCCCGAGCATTTAGCTCACATGCTATCTAGTTCTCCAACTCACGCGGGAACGACCTACATTCAAAGGATATACTTAAAACTCTTGCAACTCCATACAACTTTTATAATGCAGATCTTGTAAATGAGTCAGATAAAACTGTAAGTCTAGTAATCGTGTGTGAAGATGTTGATACCTTTTGGCCGTCATAGCTTTTCGGAGTATTGAGAGTCATGGCGGGCCTTCGTATATTTTTATGTTTCATTTTTCGAGTGATTACGCCAGCTTCGTTTCCCGATGCTTATTTACAGGTATTATCGCACGTATTATCTACTAAGTAATGCTGCCGATACCTCAATGGTAATTTGGGAGACACATTTTCGTGATAGAAAAATACCATCAAACTACTTTCAATATGATTTAGTGATTCGTTAATGAATGCTCAATTTGATATTTTGTTATGATATTGTTATTGAAAATAACCATATTTTTTGTTTCCATTTTTCTTTGTTTACAAATCGTAAATTTAAATTGATTTCAAAGTATTTTGTTGACATAAAATACATGACATAGACCAAATTAAAAAATTAGGAATTGTATTGATAAAATGTTGATAAATAAGTAAATGTAAAATATAAAAAATGTTGGGATGGTAAAAATGATTTAATTTTCATGTCGAGAAAACAACAATGGTATTAATAAAGGAAAAATCTTTTTGTTTAGACTACGTCCAGATGCTTTTATTAGAAATTTTCTGTATGCCAGTTGACGTTTCGGAATCGCAATGATTCCCTCATCAGATAGCATTCAACATTAGCAGTCATGATAGGTGAAAGTGGCAAAAAAAAGCATGGTCTAGGGTACTCACAGGTCATATTAAAATGTGAATAAACATGAATTACTGTAAAAATTTAAGGACCCAACGTTAAAAGTTCTTTTGGTTATGTTTCGATGAAAAAGGTTGTTTAGTCAACAACCCATGTGGAATTATTTTTTTTGTAGTAGCTCTCGTAAGATCATCATTTATATTAATCCAGTATTTAGTAGTGCGATGGACCATAGAACCATATGCGTCATGTCTACTTCTCAGGAACGTAGTAAGTTAGTACTCAATTAAAGTCGATGAGTGTAAATATATAAAAGGAATTTTATAATATTGAAATTTATCTGACAAGGGCTTCTGTGCGATTCCGTAACTTGAACTGAGATGCCGGAAATTTTAAATAAAATCTTCTGCAAAAAGTCGAAACAAAGTTGTTTTTCCTTTATTAATACCATAGTAATTATTAATTTGTAGTAATTTGTATTGTGAACATTTACCTGCACAGGAGATTTAAGATTGATTAATTTTTAAATCAAATTTCTGCTATTGAGTACAACATCCGAGTAGTCTATCTGCATTATTTCTTTATTACAGTTGGGTTGAATCTTGCACAAAATATTTATTTTTCTAAAGTATGCATATGTATTTGCATTCGGATATATAATAATTTCATTTAGCTTTTTCATCAGAGAAAAAAAAATATTGGTAAAACTTTAAATTTTTTCGCTCTATTTGATTCCATAATGGTGTCTACATTTAATACGAAAAATATCTGAAAAAAAATCTAAATTGATTCAGAAGTATTATCCGCTGTAGTTGATTATAAACAGCAAATTCCCGATCCAATTCACTGTGTGCTGGAAGATAATTGATAATTATTATACAAAACTACAACTATAAGACTACTTATTATACTACTATAATTATTCTTAACTTATTATACTACTATACTTATACTACTATAAGACTAAACTAAAACTCTAAAGACAAAGTTCTGAGAAATCTAAAAATTTTAAATGAACAAACAAACGATATTATGTCCAACCCCTGTTGTATCCGCCCCTCATCGTCACTAAGTATCTGCCCCTATATTATCATCACTCCTCTTCACATCTTTTCTACTCTTATTCCCATCACGTTTATTCCTTTTCCCCCGCCAACAACAGCCTTCTGTCCCATTTTTCCTCTTTTCGTATTTTTGAATTAGATCTTATTTTTGTAAATATATAAGGTAGGCAGAACAGAAAGTATAAAATCTCTAAAAAATGTACACAATGTATACAATAAAATACTTATTCTATATTCTTGATTAGCTGTAATTCTCACATGGTCAGCTGCATCTTACCAGACTCGTTTAATCGAAAGATTGCCTAGGAACACAGCGGCGGATCCAGGCCTTGGTCTCGGAGGGGGCGATCGGGGCGTCTAAGTCGAAAAAAGCAAAAAAAAAAAAAAAA
>NC_046660.1:117958967-117963020 GCF_010883055.1 Belonocnema kinseyi | reverse complement strand
GGGGGGGGGGGGCGATCGCCCCGATTGCCCCCCTCTGGATCCGCCAATGTAGGAACAGGGGTCCTTCTTCGAGTTTGACACCTTTTCGTACTGGTAAAACTCGTCGAACTTGGAATACGGAGTTAACTGACGTTAAAGCTATTAGCATTTATAGTGCAAAGTTGTCTGGGCGTCAAATCCACTTTCCGCTTCTTCCTCGCACGTGCCTTTGAAAGGGAATTTCGCTTTATTTCATTTGGTGCGTTTCTCTGGTTTCCTAGTTGTTTATCTTGCAAGCTTTCTGTCAATACTTCAGTCTACGTTATCCAAATCTAGTAACAAGTAAATTCGATTAACTCATAAGCGATCATCATAGTTGGGACTTTTCTTAAATGTCGTAAATTTCGTCCCGGGTCTCTCAATCCCTCAACGAATTGCGCCGTTGATTATTATTTCGTTCCATCAGTTTCCTGAGCAAGATGAGAGGTGAAAGAAGGGACAAGAGGGTACCTTTTATTGTCACATCTAAGCCACTGACAAAGGGATCGGTCAACATGGTTGAAAAACATCAAAAATTTTGCGTACAAAATTGGAAAAAGGTGATAAAAAACTGCAATCCTAAAAATGCAAGCATATCTAACACATTGTTCATTTAACGAATTTTACAAGTAAACCATAACGTGTATACACGTGATCCGCAGTGAAGCGGTTAAAACTCCGTAAGTAAGCAATTTATTTAAGAAATTCAGCTTTACATACCGCCGTTTATATGAATACTTCGTACCTCACACTGTTAAAAATTTTAGGAGTAAACGGCTAGCGGAGTAAAGAGTACAATTTTTCGAATTATAAAATCGACTCCTTATTGAATACATTCAACTCCTTATATTTTACTCCAGAGTAAAATAGATTGAGTTAAAGGTTCTGTAGTGCATTCAGAGTAAATATAATTAATTCTCACTGCACAGAAACAAAATCTCAACCCAGGTTTAATTCGGAGTTAAAGTGTCGTGGCGGGACTTCTTACGGAGTTTATGCTCGAAACTTTAAAACAGAAGTTGTTCGCCAAATCATGGCCGCAAGTAAACGCGTGCGATGCTGCAAACTCAAATATGCTGAAATTCTAGAATTCAGAATTCTAGATGTTCGCGTGTTATTAAAACTTTCGAAAAGTGAAATATGTTGACGATAAAAAGAGTGAACTATAACAACGAGACAAAGTCAGCAATGCTGATTTATATCCAATTTTTATCCACTTTGTCTGGTTGCCAAGCGCACTCTTTAAATTTGTCGACACCTTCCTTAACAAATACCTGCGCGTCCGAGTTCGTTTACTCGTTAAACAGAGTATACAGGCATTTGCGATCATGGAGAAAGAATAGTTTTATTAGTAAATATGAATGGATGTGTGGGAATCAACGCGAGGGTACAGAAAGGGTGCTTGGTAATTTTGGAGATCCAAAAAGAAACGGTAGCTGTAACAAATTGTTTAACTTATGCTTAGAAAAGGGCTTTTTCATTATGAATGCAAGGGTTTGGCAGAGAATGATCTACTTCTGCACATGGAGCAAAGACCTTTACCACAATGTGGTCGACTTTATAGTCGCGGATGTAAGGCTGAAAGAGCTAGTAAGAGATACAAAGGTTTATGAGTGGTTCATAATGTAAAAATTTTAGTCTCAAAAATTAACTTAGGTCAAGGATGGAGAAATAAGAAAACAAAAAGGGTGAAACAGGCGCAAGTCGAAATAAAGAATTTACAGAAACAAGAAAAACTAACAGAATTTGCAAACAAAATAGTATATGACGCAGACGAAGTAAAAAACGGTCATAGAGGCCATTAAAATAAATCACTGGGAGATTTACCGATGATACAACACAACTGCGGGATAGAAAACGATACATTAAAAAACTCGGTTAAAAGAATTAGCATCTTTTAGGTTAGAAGTATCATTAAGAACTTGAAGAATAAGTCAGGATCTTGTTACACTGTAAAAAAAGTGTTGGACAATTGCATGTCGGTTTGTAAACGTTTTACTATGATTCATGTGTTGATTCTACAAGTTTATTAAACAATTGCAGCGATTTACTATGCAATTTCACAATATTTGTATCAGTTTTACTGTAAAAGTGTAATATTGTCACAGAAATCAGTAGACATAAATATACCAGGCATTACCGTGGTAAATTTGAACCATATTATAACCGATATTATCATGCACATTTACCAGGTTTCTTTAAAATCACAAAATGTACTGTTGAAATGTACTGTATTGTTAAAATAATTTTTTTTCATACCACTAGCCACAGTAGCCAACACACTGCCCGCTGGTAAATTCACACAAGCCCCTCGTGCTAATGACAATAGCAACGCGAGCTTGCAAAGTGTTGCGCTTGGCACGGCCCGTTCATGGGATTGGCATAAATCTCTCGTGTTAATTTTCAATTATGAATAAAATAATTATAAGTTAGCAACTTGAATTAATAAAGTTAAATTCAAGGTTTTGAAACAGAGTTATAGAAACAGAGTTTCAGTTAGGATGGTTAATTAGATAGAATATTATTTTAGTGGCCTAATAACAGTGGTTATTTGATGTTTGTACGAAAGAGGTAGAAGAATATAGTAGAAGAACTACTATATCATAAACAATTTTTATTACGCGAAATTAATTGAAAAAGCGAGAAAAATAAGTTCTAAAAATTTCACTGCGGGCTGGGTTTAAACCAACAACCTCCTCAGTACATGTGAGGGGCGCTACCAATTGCACCACCGCAGCACCAACAATGAAAATTTTAGAACTTGTATTTCCTGAATTCCGGTCGAAATTATTTTTCATAGATGTTATTATTTTAAGGCCAGATAGAATATTATTTTAATGGCCTAATACCAGTGGTTATTTGATGTTTGTACGAGAGAGGTTTCTTATTGTACGGTTGATAAGTAGAAGAACTACTATATCATAATCAATTTTTATTGCGTGAAATTATTTGGAAACGCGAGAAACCCCCAGATTATGATGTAGTACTCGTAGTTCTTCTACTTATCAACCGTACAATGCAGAGACCTGTGTTGTACAAACATCAAATAACCACTGGTATTAGGCCTCTAAAATCATATTCTATCTAATTAACCAGTCTAATCGAAACTCTGTTTCAAAAACTTGAATTTCATAACTGGTCTTAAAATAATAACATCTATGAAAAATAATTTCGATTGAAATTCATGAAATACAAGTTCTAAAATTTTCACTGTTGGTGCTGCGGTGGCGCAATTGGTAGCGCCTCACATGTAATGAGGAGGTTGTTGGTTCAAACCCAGCCCGCACTGAATTTTTTAGAACTTATTTTTTTCGCTTTTTCAATTAATTTCGCGTAATAAAAATTGATTATGACATAGTTCTTCTACTTATCAACCGTACAATACAGTGACCTCTGTCGTACAAACATCAAATAACCACTGGTATTAGGCCTCTAAAATAATATTCTATTTAATAAAGTTAATATTTATGTGAAGAGTAACTGTATATATGCGTTGATGATACATTTTATAAGTTTAAAGGATTATTAGACATGCTAATTTCACCCATAGAAGAAACAAATTTTGTTAAGTTCAAACCCTGCCTTATCTAATCTTCATGTACTGTTCAAAAATATTTTCTTTAACCCTTATGTGCACAACCAACTTTACCCGCACTAATACGCAACCGGGGTACCCGGGTACCCACCTCTATTTTTAAATATATTTTAAGTACAAATATGCCTGAAATCCTCTACAATCGATTTATTTCAATGAATAAAAATAAATAAAAAGTATTTTTACTATTTTCAGGTGACATAGTCAAATAGTAAGCCGTATATACATGTCACAGACAAACGCAGAGATGGCCACTTGCAATGTTTTTCAACATATTGGACGTTGGCGTACAGTCTGTCAAGTTAAAGCGTGGGTGGCTTTACTCGCAGTCGGTAAGGTGTATCGACATGATTTTGGTGTCAAAATATTAAGAAGAGCTCCCTTCTTTCATGCTTTTTGATTTAACATTCAGTTTGCTTTCAATTCTCATCTTGTTATGT
>NC_046660.1:117952594-117958867 GCF_010883055.1 Belonocnema kinseyi | reverse complement strand
AAAGAGGGAGCTCTTCTTAATATTTTGACACCAAAATCATGTCGATACACCTTACCGACTGCGAATAAAGCCACCCACGCTTTAACTTGACAGACTGTACTTGCAGCATATATAATTTTTTATGAAAATAATAATATGGTAATGAAAAAAAAATTAGCGACGTATTTTTTTGCGTCAATTGAGTGAAGAATTAACGTGACCATTTATTGAGGATCGTTCTTCAAACAAGCAAATTATGCGTCATTATTCGTCAATGAACGCTATTTGAACGCTATTTGAACTGAAATTTGAAAATTTCATTCGAAAAGTCACTTAAAGTTATGAAAAGTTGTACAAATCTCCCTTTTCTAAATTTCCGGTTAAATAATAAAACATCTATTTCTCAATGCTATTATTCAATGAGAAAGAAAATCAGAAAAATAAATTCATTACATATTTTTCTAGGAGGTAATATGAGTGAACTTTTCGACTTGCTTAATCATTTTTTAAACTGTTGTTTCACAATGTATGAATCGTTCAAAAAGATTGCCCAAATTATCAAGCCAGCAAAGTACATTTGATCATGTCACGTTTTCCCTTAATACTTTCAGCATTTAATACTGCGGCGAATGAGTCAAGCGACAAAAGCGATTGTTACTTAACGTTAGAGCTATTTGATACCACGCGCTATTGAAAATTAGCACCAGAGAATGTTGTCCATCCCAAGAACTGGCCGGGCTAAGCGCAACACTTGCCAAGCTCGCGCTGCTGTTGCCATTAGCATGAGCGGCCCGTGTGAATTATCGAGCGGTCAATGCGTTGATAACGGTGACTCTTGCCATTCCAAAAATTTTTATTTTGACACTAACCGCTCGTGTCAAAAGCAGTGACAGCTCTTGCCGCGGTCGCTCCGTGTAGCGGGCGAGTATCACTCGAAACACAACAATGCGTTAGCGTGTGTTATGTATAAAATTTCATATATTTTAAGTACAGTCAAACCTAGATTTAATGTCAATTTTAGAACTATGCCTGACCTTAACTCCAGAGTCTTGGAACGATTTTGTCTCTCTCTCTCTCTCTCTCCTGTTTTTTCTCTTTCTTATTTCTCTCTCTGTTTTGTGACGCTCAAGTGAGCACTACATTTCCTCCCGCAGCTGCTTTTACTAATCCCCACCACACGGCGTCAATTCTCGAAAACATTAGGTTGAGCATCACTAAATCCAGGTATGACTGTACTTCATCCGTTGAGTTTATACATGAAGTTGATATAAATTCATAGTGCCATAACTGTACATGTTTTGATGCGCAGTTTTATAGCCATCAGCCTTCCAAATTTTATCTCCACTAGCTACGCACTTAGGTTAATGCTAATATTTGGAGAAACGTAATTTGGAGAAACGTACAATTACACTCTCTTAAAGTGACGTTACGGGAGTTTTCCTGTCTGCATGTTATTTTAAAGTATCACATTAATTTCTAACCATTGCAATAAAATTACCACGTTTATCACCTGTATTTTTATGTTCACTGATTAATGCGGTAATTTTTAACCACTTTTTTACAGTTTATGTACGGTATACATAACGTGCCAATATACAAATGCAAGTAAGATTAAAGCAACTGTAATAATTAAAGAGTATCAGCCTAATATACAAAAATTATTATTATTATTATTATTAAAATGTTATTTACATTACTTAAAATGTTTTCACACACTTAAGATGGTTACTACCGAACATGTCGGAGGCATTTTTTGATTTAATGTTGGATTTTTATTGAATTATTTTTCACGAGACTGTCCCGATATATATCATCAGTCACGGGCGTATTTTTATAATGCAATAAAGTGATCTGATAAGAGCAGTGTGTCACGACATATTGGATAAAGTCTGGTTTTTACCCCATTATTGACGGACTGGGTTGTAGTCAAGTACACGATGAGGGATCTACAGCTTAAGGTGGGTTCCGAACCACCAGAACCTCGGCAAAGGAACATAGAAAAATTCCACAGGCGCCGGTTCAGAGATCGTACTCCGGACCCCTGAGTTGAAGTTCGAGCTTCTAACCAACTGAGACACCGAGGCTTATTATTAAATTATTCAAAACTTTTACGCGGGTGAACCCGGTTATACATCATTTTCACGGACTGAGTCAAGTGCCTGATGAGATTAGGATATTATAACTCAATCCAATACGATGCTTGAAACCTCCTGCGCTGATGTTGTAGGTAATTACGAGCGGCCGCGAGCGTTGGAGGTGACGACAGTCACCTCTAGATTCTTCCTTAGAGTTATCATCTGCCACTCCACGGGTTTTTAGTCGCTCGCTTCCTGATGGTCAAGAAAGTTTTTTACAATGCGACAGGTGTTTAATAAAACCGCATTCTGATCTGCTGCCCATATTTTACTAACATCTAAATGTTCAAGATGTTCAGTGGATCTTGCGTGCACATTGCCTGTAGCCAAAATCACAATAGGATGAATAGATGCATAATTAACATTCCTCCATGTGGTCTTTACTTCATGCCTTAACTCGCTATACATGTGCATCTTGGTTGTATAGGTTGACTGCAAATTTCAGTTAAGTAGACAATCAATGACGGTGATGTAGATTCTTCAACCTTTTTTTCTCGCATCACGATGTCTAGTCGATTCGCCTGGATGTGATGATCCGTTTGGATAGCAACATCCCAATACAAGATATAATCTTCGCTTTCTAAAACGAGCATTGGAAGGTATCTATATAAAGTCATCCATTTTCTTAAGAGTCCTAGTTTCAAGAAAAGTTGTTGATATATAATTCCCGTTACATCATTACGTCTGTGCGTATATTCTCTCTGAGCCATCACGCAACAGCCATCAAAAATGTGTTCGATGGATTCGTTGGTATCTCCACATAATCGGCACCGGTCAACCACGTCTTGATGTAACACGTGTTTGCGATGATTCTTGGTGCTGACAAGCTTGTCCTGTATTGCAATGACGAATCCTTCCGTCTGTAGATACAGAACATTCTTACTTAGCCAAATATTGAATGCCTCAATATCCACTTGATGTGGTTTCTGCCCTGACATTCAAGGCTTTATTTAAGGATAAATTTAAGGGCACGTAGTCAAAATCCGCTTTAACGATGATGCTGTGAAGCGCAACATTTCATTTGATGTTAAAATAGTCTCAAAACTATATAATTTGTAAGAAACACAGTTTTTTGACATTCAAGGTCGGTGTTGGACCATTTGATGAGCCCAAAGGAGTACGTGAGAACAGGGATGACATATGTGTTGATTGCCCTGATTCTGTTTGCCGAATTTAGAAAACTCTTTATTATTAATTAGAGTCTCGTAGTCAAGGCCGTCGTTAGGCTTGTGTTAACTATTGTATCCTGAATACCCTTCGATTTAATAATACCCAGATATTTATATGAATCGTCTGCAGCTATTACCTCGATGTCATTTTCGAACTCGTTCTCTAACTCTCCGGTCCCTAATTCCCTTCTGACTAAATGCGCTATTCTGCATTTTTCTAGTCCGAACTCGATTTGGATGTCATTGGAAAAGTGCTTAGTGAAATCGATCATCTGCTGCAGTTTCTAGGCTGAACTAGCGTACAGCTTCAAGTTATCCATGTACAGAAGATGGGTCACTTGCTGACCATCCTCATTACCATGAATTCTGAACCCATTAGACATGCTGTTTAGTTCAACGCTAAACAGAACCATATGTAAATGAAAGTGTCTCCTTGTAACGTACCCGTTGTCAAGCGTATTACACTAGTTATCCTTGGTCCTCTATGACCAAAATACTTGATTCTTGTACCCCAGAGCCTCATCGCATTACTTAAATAGTCAATTATGCGTGCTCGCGAGTTTTTTCAACATCTGTTGTGTTCTTCTGTAAGGATGTCATTCTCATTTCAATTATAATATACCTTATCTGCAATGATAGCTGTAAGACATTCATGAATTATTAAAATACAGGCTGTTGGTCGAAATTCAGATAAATATGAGCATATGGTATTTTAGGTAACGTATACGTAGTGCCCTGGAGCATAAAACCTGGCATCAGCTCTGGGTGTTCGATTGTCTTCTTAAAACACCTTGCCAAGGCAAGATGCACACTTCTAAACTGCTTTTACCAGAAGTTATGCACCATGTCTCGACCTGGAGCTTTCCAGTTACTTGCCCTTTTCAATACTGTAGAAGCATCTAAGGCTGTGATGTTTATCACCTGCATTTCAGGACTATAGGTTGCCCTTGCTTTCTCCAGTTTGAACCACACAGTGTCCAAATTGCATCTGTTTATTTTTTCCCAAACACCCGACCAGTAATTAGTCATATCTTCCAATTAAGGGAACTCGGTATATATAAGCCTTAAGCGTGACCCCATAGCCCTCTCCATAAGGAGAGGAGCCCAATCACGCTGTTGGTTGATATTTCAGAATCATTGATGTAGTAACTGCCTGTGAGTGTTACGCGCTGTCCCGGATTTTGATATTTTTATATTTCTTTTTTACAATTGACCGTAAGGCTTCGAGGCTTAACATTTCAGTGTGTAGTTTTTACGTTGACTTAACGGAAATTTGTTATTTAACAACAAACTTACAACTTTTATTTGCTACACTTTTCCATACCATTTCTTCTAATCCTTTGAAATTCATTAAAAAAGGTAATAAATCAATGTCAATACTAACTACAAATAACTTATTGGTGAGTTAGAGCAACAACAATTTTTGTTATAATGTTATAAACAAATTAATGAACATAAGTCATTTTTTCGTGATTTGCTATGATTAGCTAATTTCGAAAAATAGCCTTTGTGTAAAGTATCTCAGATAATGAGGTGCGCTTACAATAAGGTAATAATAGCTAATAATTGCTTATTATTTTTTAAAAATTTATAAACAAATGCACATTCAGCCCCTTTTTTGATAAAAAGGCTTGAGTTTTTTGCGAAATCAACTTAAAATTTTTAGCCTAAGACTCCTTGCTATTATGTTTTTCATAGTGACCACAAAATGTTAATTATGTAAACAATTTTATAAACAAATGCACATTTTTACCATTTTATGATAAAAAGGCTTAAGCTTTTGCGGAATCAACTTAAAATGTTTAGCCTAAGACTCCTTGCTATTATGTTTTTCATAGTGACCACAAAATGTTAATTATGTAAACAATTTTATAAACAAATGCACATTTTGACCATCTTATGATGAAAAGGCTTAAATTTTTTGCGGAATCAACTAAAAATTTTTTGCCTAAGAATCCTTGCTATTATATTTTTCATAGTGACCAATATATGTGAATTATCTAAACCATTTTTTTAAACAAATGCACATTTTTACCAATTTTTTATGAAAAGGCTTGATTTCTTTTGCGGAATCAACTCAAAATGTTTTTTCTGAAACTCCTTGCTATCATATTTTTCATAGTGGCTACAAAATGTTAATTATTTTTAAAACTTTTATAAACAACTGCACATTCTGACCATTTTATGATGAAAAGGCTTGATTTTCTTGCGCAATCAACTTCAAATGTTTTGCCTACGACTCCTGGCTATATTTTATATAGTGACCAAAAAATGTTAAATATTTAAACAATTTCTATAAAGAAATGATCCTTTTAACCATTTTTTTCATTAATAGGCTTGATTTCTTTGCTGAATTAATTCGAAACTTCTTGCAAAAGAATCTAAGCTATCATATTTTTAACAGTGACAGAAAATGGTAATTATTTAAACGATTTTTATTAACAGTTTTGCAGCAAACATAACTAGGGTTTATGGACTATAGGTTTAGTGCCTTATGGTTTACAGGTTTGTGGATAAATAACTTAGGTTTATAGGTTTGTACGTTTTAACTTGGTAGATTTAAAGATTTTAGGGGTGAAGTTTACAGGTTCAAGGCTAATGAGTTATGAAATGTATGGGTCATTTGACCAATTTATTAGATGATTGGATTTTATTTGTTCCAAGTCTAATTGATTTTGTGTCAGGATTTTTTGTTTTTTGGGTTTATATGTGTGGAGTTTACGGGAATATGGATTTATTATTATTATTTTAAAAACATTTCTGTGTTGAAATGTTGTCACAGGCTTATACTGCCTAACGTGTCGAAGGCAATTTTGGTTAAAGATGGATTTTTATTTGACCATTTCTGCATGGAGATGTCCCGGTATATATCATCAGTCACGCACGCATTTTTATAATACAATCAAGTGATCTGATGAGAGCTTAAAGTGGATTCCCAACCACCAGAACCTCGATAAAGGTACATTAAAAAATTTCCAGAAGTACCGGCT
>NC_046660.1:117946139-117952494 GCF_010883055.1 Belonocnema kinseyi | reverse complement strand
TTTTATTAAACATTTCCTCGGGTAAACCCAGTTATACATCATAGCCACGGACTAAGTCAATTGAATGATGAGATTAGAATGTTATAAGTTAATTCAAATAATTTAATACGATGGTTGAAACCTCGTGCGATGATGTTGTAGGTATACAATTACGAGCGGCCACGAGCGTTGGAGGTGACAACAGTCACCTCTGGATGCTTTCTTAGAGCTACCATTTGCCACTCCACGGGTTTTTAGTCGCTCGCTTCCTGATGATCAAGAAAGTTTCTTACAATGCGATAGGTGTTTAATAAAACCGCCTTCTAAGCTGCTGCCAATACACTACTGACTCCTAAATGTTCAAGATGTTCAGTGCATCTTGCGTGCACATTGCCTGTAGCCGAAATTGCAATGGGATGAATAGATGCATGATTGACATTTCTCCATATGGTATTTACTTCATGCCTTAACTCGCTATACTTGTGGATCTTGGTTGTATAGGTTGACTGCAAATTTCGGTTAAGTGGACAAGCAATGTCGATGATGTAGACTCTTCCACCTTTTTTTCTCGCATCACGATGTCAGGTCGATTGGCCCGGGTGTAATGATCCGTTTGAATAGTACCATCCGTTTGAATAGTACCATCATTGTTGATGTATAATGCCCGCTGCATCATAATGTCTGTGCGTATAATCTCTAAGAGCCATTACGCGACAGCCATCAATAATGTGTTCGATAGATTCGTTGGCATCTCCACATAATCGGCACCGGTCAACCATGTCTTGATGTAACACTGTGTTTGCGATCATTCCTGGTGTTGACAACCTTCTCCTGTATTGCAACGACGAATCCTTCTGTCTCTGGATACAGAACACCCTTTCTTAGCCAAATACTAGATGCCTCACTATCCACTTCACTTTGATCTCACGTGTTGGGGTGCTTGCCATGGATGGCTTTTTGCCTACATTGTATTTCTAATTCCTCTATGGTTTCTCCCCTGATATTCAAGGCCCCATTTGAGGACAAATTTAAGGGCGTGTATTCAAGATTCGCTTGACAGATGGTTCTTCAACGCCCCTACGCTCTAAATGTCGTGGTAGAACTACCCTTTCAATCGCGGAATCTTGCGGTTCATTCGTAACTTCGTCATTTCTACGCAAACAATTCTGTTGAACTTTTCAAGGTCGGTGTTGGACCATTTTATGAGCCCGAAGGAGTACGTGAGGACAGGAATGGCATATGTGTTGATCGCCCTGATTTTGTTTGCCGAGTTAAGAAAACTCTTCATAATGAATCTGAGTCTCGTAGTGAAGGCAGTGGATATCATTGGAAAACTGCTTTGTGACATCGATCACTTGCTGCAGTTTCTGGCCTGAACTAGCGTACAGCTTCAGGTCATCCATGTAAAGAAGATGGGTCTCCTTGAAATATACCCGTTTTAATACTTCAAGCAAATATTCATGCGGAACGGAAGGAAACGCTTGCTTGTAATCAATGTATGCCATGTGTAAGTTCCTTTGATGCTTACGATCTTCATTCATGGCAACAGCATCTATAGTGACTAGATCCTTACAGCCCCGTGAGTTTTTACAGCATCCTTTTTGTTCTTCTGTAAGAATATCATTCTCGTCGCAATGATAATATATCTTATCTGCAATGATAGCTGTAAGACATTTATAAATTGTTGGAAGAAAGGCTATCGGTCATCAAATCTGGGTGTTCAATGATCTTCTGAAAACACCTTGCCAACGCAAGATCCACACTCGTCAGGTACTTGTACCAGAAGTTGTGCACCATGCCCGGACCTGGGGCTTTCCAATTACTTGCTCTCTTCAAGACAACTGAAATATCCAAAGCTGTGATGTTCGTCAGATGCATTTCTGGGCTATTGCTTGCCCTTGCTTTCTCCAGGTTGAACCACGCAGTGTCCAAATTGCATCTGTTCATTTTCTCCTAACACCCGACCAGTAGTTAGTCACATCTTCCAATTGAGGGACTTTGGTGCCTTGGTGGTTATTTGGCTTTACTCTCAGTTCACGATAGAACCTTCTTTCATCTGTCTGAAAGTTTTGGTTTTGTTGCCTTCGTGCATTACTTTTCTTGTACCGACGCAGTCTGGCAGTGAGAACATCAAGTCTCTGTAGTTGAGAGTCTAAAATTGCATTCAATATTGCTGGTTTTAATGTCTCAATGAGCCAAGGGTGGATGATTTTAGTAACATGATTCATCAGCTTTCTGGTTCTATTTCCTTTTTTATATTGAGTTAATCCACCCAATTTGCACCTTACTATGCTGACATCCATATCCAACCTGATGTTCCGTTGTGGATCTCGAGCCCTTGCTGGGACAAAAACTGCACTTGCAGGCCTAGTTTTCCGGCCCAACGTTCTAATGGTTGCCACAGCATAAATCAAGTCTTCGTTATCCACATTTTCCAAGGCGAGCTCATTAATAGGAAGCTGACGTTGCACTTCCAATTTTATGACAGCTATTGCAACAGCCGAAAGCAGTCTGTTTACATATATTGAGCGTTTTTGATCATCCAGATTCTGCACATTTATTTTTGTGGCTAACTCTGGGTATTTAAGTAAGAATAGTCTATAATGTTCTCTCCTCACACTTTGCCCACATTTCTCCGCCAAAAAATGTAGGCGGATAACATCTCTGTTCATATAGTATGTCCATTTTCGTCGCTTTTCTGGGTGCTGAACCTCTGCTTCTGCCTCTGGTTGTATAAGGTCATCCACCTCTGGAGGATGTGGTGGTGTTGGATCATCAATAGGTTGAGGAAGAACATCAATTGCTCCTGATTGACCGTTTGACGCGGCTTTCTCTAACTGATGTTCATTGCTGTCGTTTTCTATGCTAAATCAACCTGTTGTTTAATCTCCATTGCTCAGTCTTCTGTAACATGTAGATTAGTCCTGATGTCTTTCACCTAAGCGATGAGATCCCTTAGTGCGACTTTTTGTATATTAGGATACTTTGCAGCAAATTTTGTTCTTAAATTGTATCCTTTTTCCTTGTTTGTTTAAAACTTTGCACTTTCATAATAGAAACGCACCAATTCCTCTTTCATTGTGGTATCCCAATTGATGCTCTCCCACGGTATTTCTGTCGAGGTGGTTACTGTTTGTCGCAGATATTTTGCTGGCCCCGACGATCCTCGGGAAGCGACAAGCGTTTCAAAAGCTTCAATATATATTCTCCATTTTTCATTTATGGGTTTTGGTATTCTACTTAGTCTCTCTCCTCTTCGTTATTAGCCTATTTGGCATGGGAAATCCTGTCAGTAGCAATGCGACCGCCAACTTTGCCGTCAAAGTCATGAGAGGAGAGCTCAAGCCCTACCGCGACATCAACGCGGAACACCAGCTTTCTGCAAGCCCTTTCTTGTGCCTGTGTTAACGGAGGTTTCCATATCCTTTAAACATTTTTGTTAAGACATTGACTTCATGCCTCCCGAGCTTAAGTGTTTTCTTCGCTCGATGAGGGTTTAGCTTTAAGCCCAATAGTGTTTCAGCCTATCTGCAGCCATAGACCAAATCCTGCTCATTCTGATGTTCCTCGGTCAGTCAACTGTTAATATCTTCAGTGACCAACCTGCTGAAAATTACAACAACAGGCTCGGTTTTTCGTAAAATGCTGTTTTGCTACTAATTTTTCTAGCCTGCCCAATATATAATTTCCCTAGATGCCACTGTGTCAAAGGATCCAGAGCAGAGTGACTCGCTTTTTTCTCGCTAGCTTATTCAGTGCCTCAAAGCACTTCCATACTAATAGCGACGTGATCTTTGTTCCATTCAGGTCCATTATAGCAGCCCTGCTGTCTGAGCGAATGCGAATGTTTCTTTTATTGCCAGACTCCATTGCCTTATAGGTGCACTAGAGCAAGGTAATAATCTCAGATTATAGGACTGTTGCGTAGATCCCTATCGCAATTGTGAAGCCCATTCCGTTCCTTCCACGATATACACCTGCTCCAGTGTTCTCCCTGTTCCTGGAGCCATCTGTTAACCAGTTGTCTCCATCACTGGGCAGGTGTGCCTCACCGTTAGCCCATTTCTCTTTTGTGGATAGGCCAACTCGATACTTTTTGTCGAAAAGGTAGCGACGAGTGGACATTTTGTCCCTGAGCATGCTCAGTGTCGGCCTCTTCGCGATAACGATTGGTATCCTTATGACTGCCGAGATACTGCTATCGTTTACTATATTTAATCTCCAAGCCGCTTTCGCAGTCACGGTCTTTATGGTGGGATGGAGGGGCTCCAAACCACGATGGCCCCCTGGGTCGCTACTAGCTTCTTGCACTTGTTTTCTAGGTGCTCATTCCATGACAGCTTCTTATCCAAAATGGCTCCTAGATATTTAGCTTGCCCTTTGATTTCCAGTTTTTTTCCAGCCATGAATCTACTATTCTTAGTGCTTGCTGCATTAATCTGAGTACCGCATCCAGATGTTGACCGCGCACGATAAACAGTATATCGTCCGCATAGCCTATAACGTGGTAGCCCTGACTCGTGCGTAGATAAAGAAGTTCATTCACTACCAGGCACCACAGCAAGGGTGATAAAACACCTTCCTGTGGATATTCCGAGTTAAGCATTCCACATAAAGTGGTATCAACCTTAGTCGTGCTTAGATAACTATTGGCCAACATATGGCAGGTCCATTCCACGACTGCAGTAGGCACACCGTTAGCGATCATGGCCGCCCTGATCACTTCTCCAGGGGTGTAGTTATAGGCTCCTTCGATGTCGATGAAGGTTCTAATCGCAAGGCCTTTCTGCTTCAGTTGTCTTTCAATTAGGTTAACTGCTGTGGGAAGGGTCGTCTTAGTCGAGTGACCAGCCCTATAGGCGTGTTGTTGCTTGTGAAGAGGACTACTTGACAAGACTTTATAACCGATCCCGCCTGCTTTCGGAATGAAGACTAGTCTCGCACCACTCCATGCTGTTGGAACATAATCTTCTGTGGAAGATGCCGGAAGCGTCAGCATGTTCTTTGCATATTCTTTGTTCCTCGCCAACAGTTTGGAAGACAAGATCTGCCGCCTGAAACGTTTGTATATGTTTGAAAAAGTATCCTTTATAGATATTACATCCTGAATAAAGCTCTATGGTACGCCTAGGTATGTATAGGTTTCTGTAGCGCCAAGGTCTCATAAAGCACTGCTGTTGACGCGCTAAGATTCTTCGCCTTCGAGCATGCCATTAAATTTCCCTCGCTTCAAAAAAACATTGGCGAATTTTTCTTTCCCAAACTGCATTCCAATCTCGTGAGAGTATTCCTCGACAGTCCCTAAAGCTAAATGTAGTTGTTTCTTATTTTTATCATAACTCGTAAAATCATCCATGTAAGATACATAAGTGACCTTAAGCTGTAGATTTTGAGGTTTTCCGCAAAAGAACCGTTCTGAATGGCGAAGTGCGTAAGCTAGTGGCAATAGTGGCAATAGTGGCTAGTGACAATAGAACGCGCGGGGCTCCCGGCAATGGGTCGGCCAACTATGCCGACCAATCTAGAGCTGGGGGAGCCAATGAAAATGGATTCAATGCGATGGGTCGGCGGGATCTCGTGACCTTTGGGTGGACGGAGCAACTGAATCACGACTTGCTAGACTGCTACGATGCGAGTGTGGCCCGTGAACGGGGTTACATGGCACGACTGCATGCTCTGTGTTGCGAGAAACACTCGGAGCTATCGCACATTTCGCAGCAACGTCTGCGAAACCATGCTGAACTACTCCGTAAAAGGGGCTATATAAGCTGAACGCCTACTCTACCACAGCTAGAACAAGCCGGCAACAAAGAAAGAGAGACGACACTAAGACCAACCGCGGGCAGGCATCCAATAGATGAAGAGCGATGCTTTACGACCCGGAGAAACATCAACACCAAGGTTTCTCTCAAGCCTAAAGATCCGGCTGAAATGGATGACGAGCTTCGTGGACATTTTTTCGGTGAATCCGACCTCTGGGCTATCAATTATTGTGCATATAATGCAGCGAGAGCTTTGGCCGATGCGAACCGTAAAACAAAACCAACGGCTAATCATAAAACCAAAAGACGTATGCATCAACTTGCCATAAAGATAGGCTGGGCAAGACAGTACGCGTCCCGCATTCAATGTGTGATTGACTACATCACATCTGTCAGGAATTTTACCGCCAAGGTTCGAAAGTTCGCGCGCGAACTCCGGACTCGTTATCACACACTTAACTAGTCAAAGCTGCTGACCATCAGGCAGCATATTGTTGAGAGAATACGGATATTATCTGACGCTAAGAGAAGTCTAGAGCTGAGGGAGAGATGGGTCAGAGAAAATCAACAGTTTCTCTCTGACCCATCTCGACTCTTCCAAGACCCTCCAGTTA
>NC_046660.1:117927688-117946039 GCF_010883055.1 Belonocnema kinseyi | reverse complement strand
TCACTACCGAGGAGGTGAAAAAAGTATTAGGAGGGATGAAGAACTATTCCGCACCGGGACCAGATTGTATCAAAACCTTCTGGTGGAAAAAGTTTTCTTCAAACCATCAGCATTTGGCCCGTATTTTCACCTCATATTTGAAGTCAGAAGAGCCGATTCCAGAGTGGTTGGTGGAAGGACGCACAATACTCCTGCCGAAAATAGGCAACTTAGCTGACCCGAAGAACTACAGGCCAATAACTTGTCTGAACACGCTTTATAAGATATTCACAGCTATCCTAAATGATAGGATTGTTCGGGCAATTGAACCTGTGTGGCAAGAAATGTATGAACAACGAGGCTCAAAGAAAGGCGTAGCCGGATGTCGGGAGAACCTGCTCATCGATAGATGCATCTGCAAAGATGCAGCATTCTACCAGCGTCACCTATCGATGGCCTGGATTGAAAACCAGATTTACTATCTCATCTGGCAAAAATCGTGTGACAACTAAAAAGGTCTTTTGGAAATCTTAAGGGTTCATCCGCAAATAGTTAGGAGCATAGAGGGATTGATCTTGGTTTGGAAAACCAGATTTACTATCTCGTCTGGAAAAAATCGTATGACAACTAAAAAGGTCACATTTCAGAAAGGTGTCTTTCAGGGCGACACCATTAGCCCACTGTTCTGTTGCCTTACATTATTGCCACTGTCTCTAGCACTGCGCCATTCCAACTGGTACTGGTGCGGCAAACCTGCAGATCGAAAGTACAAGGTCACTCATGTATTTTACATGGACGATCTTAAGATCTATGCTAAAAACAGAGAGCAACTGCATCTAGCTCTGGGGATTGTCGAACGATATACTAAGGAAATTGGAATGGAATTTTGATTAGACAAATGCGCCAAAGTTTATTTGAAGCGAGGAAAGCTTAATGGCATCCCTGAAGATCCTGAGCTCGTTGATAGAAGCGCCATACGACACCTTCGCGCTGGAGAGACTTATACATACCTGGGCGTGCCACAGAGCCGCATTCAGAATGTGACATCTATAAAGGATTCTCTCCGAAGCAGATACAAACGTCTCATCCTACAGATTTGGTCTTCCGAACTGTCGGCGAGGAATAAAGTATCTGCAACGAACATGCTTGCCGTCCCGGTACTACTCTATTCATTTGGAGTAGTTCCATGGACGAAGAACGAGCTGAGATCTCTTGATATCGGGACAAGAAAGATTATGCACATGAACAAAAGCATGCATCTTAAGTCTTCCGTTCCGCGACTGTACATCTCACGCCGTCAAGGGTGTCGCGGTATATTGAGTCTTGAATGTCTTCACAACAGGATCATTCTGGGTACAGCACATAGAGTTGCAAATGGAAGAGACTCTCTTCTTAAAATGGTCAGAAATCACGAAGAAGTGGGCAAAGGAGCATTTCTGTACAAAGCAGCGGAGGAGGCTGCTGAAACACTCGGACTTGACTTCAGTATTAGGGGTGAGCAAAATGCATCAAATCTAATCTATCTCGAGTACTCACTCCTGAAAGCCCGAATTAAGAAAGCACAAGAGAAATCTTTCGTGAACAGCTCCTCGATAAGAGGATGCACAGTATCTTCCACAGAAATGTGAAGGATCAGTCAATGTCTTGTGAGCTAACGTTTGCTCTCCTTAAATCGCCCGGATTGAAGTCTGGTACAGAGGGTTTCATTTTTGCATGCCAGGACGGTGTCATTTCCACCTTAACGTACCGTCGCCACATTTTGAGCTAAGACATTCCCGATGATAGCTGCAGGGCGTTCCATGCACACCCCGAGCATTTAGCTCACATACTATCTAGTTGTCCAACACACGCGGGAACGACCTACATTCAAAGGCACAATGTGGCACTAAGAGTACTTTTTTACCATCCTGTCAATCCTACGGCATTCACCTTAATATCGCTCCTCTAAATGCTCCTAGGGAAATTGACTCAATTGTCGGGAATGGGAAGTGCCGCATATACTGGAACTTTATATTCTTGACAATTGTTTTTGTTGCTCACTCGAGGCCTGACATGGTTCTTCTTGACTTCGAGAAGCGAACCACGTTCGTTATCAAATTTTCGGCACCAGCTGACAAAAACATCATAGCCAAGGAGAATGAAAAGAAAGAGAGGTATCGAGACCTTATAAGGGAGTTGCAACGATTGTACCCGGAATATTCTGTTAAACTGATCGTCCTTATCATCGGCGCTCTTGGAGGTGCCAAGCTTTCACTTGCTAATAGCCTAAAAAGCATCCCTGCGTGTCAACAATATGCTAGAACACTTGCGGGAAAAATGCAGAAGGCGGTTATCCTTGGGTCACTCCGTGTTCTTAGGGTGCACGAGGCTTTTGCTGAATGGTCGTATTGATTCCTTTACAGGCTGTAACCACCTATCTCACGGTTGTGAGACGTGGTTATGGCAGAAATTTTACCGCGATTTCGCTGGAAGCGGGTGCAATTTTTCAGATTAGCACCCTGCTCCCAGCGAAATTCTGCGGTTGTCCTTATGACAAATTTTTAATTATATATAAATAGAGAGAGAGAAAGGAAGTGCTGCGGTAACCATCATGCAAAGCACAATGTTGAATTAACCTATGCTCTTCCAAATCCCAATCAACCTGGAGAACGTATATCCGTACACCACTTGAAATCCTATAAGAATGCACACTGTACAGTATATCCACTTAGAATCGGATGCCGTTAATATTGTGTTACTGCTGCACTTTACGTCTACATTTTCGCGGATGCCCCTGCGTACATAGATAACCGTGCGACAATATCAGCTCCTGCGCCGGGCACAGCTGGGTTAATTTAGTCTAGCGTTTCTGGGAACACCTTCTCTAATAACCATTCGCTGCTCGAGAAACCAAATCAATTATTAGAATTTACATTCCTATGTTGTGCTCAAATGATTTGCGATCAGAGTTATTTGGAATGATATTAAATAATCAAGAGTATCCTGCGGGTACCATGCATCCATTATTAGATACATAAATTCCAACGCCCTGGATTCTCCGATATTTCCTAGGCAATTTTTATGACATGTACGTAATAAAAAATGATAATAACGTTCAATACAAAATTCTGGCAACAAAATCAAATACTTTGTTAATCAAGTAAGAAAGATTATTTTACGCAGAAATACTGTATTCATGACTTTTCAATTATTATAGGTTTAAAAATAAAATTTTGAGTAAATTATTAATTGTTTGGGTTCAAATTTAATTGTCTGCCCTTAAAGTGAGGTTTACACAAAAATATGTAGTAATTTAAAAATGTACGCGCACTAAAAATTTTAATTAATTTAACAAGGTATATTTCAGACTCAAAATTTAAAAAGTTATTACTTGAATTTGCCGACTTGGAGAAAAGACTAACCTAAGAAAGTTACAAAGACTCAAAAATTAATAAATACCCACATATTCTGCAATACAGTTCGTGTACATTTTAAAATATCGAGAGTCAAAAGAACGAAATAGGCGTCGATACCGTAGACCAATACAACAATCAGACGAGTCCTTGCTCTTGAGGTCAGACTAGCTCATTTTCCTGTGTTCAGGGATGGCTTCGATAATTTAAAAACGCACGCGACTAACTCCTTTTTTTCAAACAAGAAATGACTATGTCCGAGAAATAGCTGTATTTTAAGATCAAATGCGGCGAAGTGGCCTCCACCGCATCTATGATTCCATCCGTACATTCACTGCAAGAAGAGGGAAATATTCGCCATCTGCCAGCTAGATTTTTAGCGTTTTAAATGTGGTAATTTACTTAAGCGGACAACTGCACCGCCACACATTAAAGAACTGCGGTTCTGTTTGATGATGTATCAGAAAAGCTAAAAAATATAGATTATCGGGATGCAGAAAGACAAAGACAAGAAAAAGGAAAGTGAGAGAGTAAGCAAGCGCTGCGAAAATTAAAGAGGAAGGAGCTTGAAAAAGGGCTTTGGAAAAATTGGTAATCATCTAAAATTATTAGAGCTCCATTAAGCTCTAAGTCAAAAATTCTTTGTCTACTTTACCCTGGTCTCGCAATAGCTTTAAAGGTAAACATCTACGAAATAATTATATTAAATTTATTATTTTTAATAAATAAATGTTTAAGTTAATGAGAATATCAATTTCAATCCTTCTTCCCAATTTTCACCTTTTTTAAATTCAACCAAAGTGATTTCGATAAGTTTTTTTTACTTTCAGGGAGAAAACGCTTGACGTAACTTTGACACATTTCATAGACTTGATGGGATGAGTGAAAAATTAGGCAACTTTAACGCAAATTTGATGACAGATTTACCCATAAATGTAGTATAATATTTCACAATGAGTATGGGAACCTAATTCTGCGTCTGGGAAAAATAAGTGGGCGATTATTATCATCCATATATATATTCAATTCTATAAAAGCAGGAACAGTAGTGCCAAGAAGTTGAAATTTCTAAATTATACTCGATGGGATCGGTGATTCGAGCCGCTCGAATTGAGTGTCAAGGATTTACTATTTTTAACGAAATTTTATTCAATTAAAAAATTACCGTTGCGAAATTTGAAAATTCAAAATGTACAGGTTTTATCGACTTCAGGTATCTGGATCATTCCTTACAATATTTAAAATTTGAAGAAATATAATGTATCTTGCCAAAAAATAAGTTACCTCTAAGAGAATGAAATATTAGAGCCTCCTGTGACTGCATTTCAATCTACAGGTCCTACTTGGAATCTCTAGAAGCTACCGTCTTCATATTCAAGAGCCTACTTTCACGCTGTAACATTTTTCTGAACTCACTTTGAATAATTTGAGCCTACATTTGTATAATTCAAGGGCCAACTTTGAAGCTGTTCAACCTCTCCTTGAATACTGACCCTACTTTTAATCTTTTTAGCCTACAGTCTTCGAACTGAAGACTCTACTTTGATGCTTTGTAAAACTCAATAAACAAAAAGATTTAGCTGAGATTCAACCTCATTGTCATAAATTATTTATGTAGTAATAATCAGTTCTTTGCAATGCTCATTCACATAAAGTTATATTTTCTTGACTAAGAATGCTGAAAATTCGTATGAGAATAATATTCAGCACGAAAAATTACTCTATATTGTCAATTACTGCATTGTTATAAACATTTTTATATAAATAATTACTCAAATTTTACGTATTTGGAAGTCATGTAGGTATTAATTGTCTTAAAAAATCAAGTTATAATAGGTTTCAAAGTGATTGATAGTTACAAAAAATGATAAGAATAAAATATTTGTTATCGTTAGCAACATATATCATAAATTATGAAAGAAATTAAAAATATATTTAAATATATTTTTAAGAATTTTTGTTACTCAACAATAAAAATTAGAATTTCTGAAAAATTTTCCTAAACAAATATTACTATTTACGAGTTACACAAATGTTAATAAAATAAAAAAATAAATAAATTGTCGCAGTACGGGATAAAATTGATAGGCTCTGTCGATAATAAAGTTTAAATGCTCATTCAAAGTAAATTATTGTAATCTTTAAAAATATAAAATGGTCTAAATAAAAATAGCATTATATTTAATGGAGACGTCCATATATTATAATGAATAAAATTTTTGTCTCAATTACTATGTCTGCAAACGCATAAAACACCAAATAAAGGCGTTAATTCTTCCTGTGAAAAAAGAATCTTTGGTTAGATTTATGTTTTTCAAAGTATTCAGAAAGATTTTATGATTGACGCTATATCTACTATTAAACTAGAATGAGCAAGTAATAATACTGTACGCAAAAGACTTCCATAATAAATCAAGAAGGGTCGTTAATGAAAATAAATTAAAAACATAACCTATGAAACAGAATAATTTATAAATGGCAGACTTAGGTTATTTTTAATTGATGACATATTAAATATTTTTTTTGCAGGCTGTTCACTTTCATCACTGATGTCGCTTTGATCTATTCTTTCTCCTTTATTTAGCTCTCAGCATTTAAATAATTGATTATTTTGACATGCTATTGTCTCAAAAGAAAATGCTTTTCGGGTAAACTTCCAGCATGGTTAGTCGGAGTAATACCGACTTTCGGTGCAGTAATGGATTATTTTTGGGCCAAGCTTAGGCCGACGCCTGGAAAATCTTAAATGCCTATGTCCTGTCCCAGTACTGGGACAACACAGGGCCGATTTGATCGCTGATACTGGTACAATAATATTGGCTGACTTTTGGCTATCATTATATATCCAGTGTTGGGCAGTATTTTCAGTACCAGCAATTCACACTTGGATTGCTCTGGCCTAATAAATAACCTACCAAAGTAAAGCATGCCACGTCGTTTCTTATTTTTCACTCATCCTGCCAAATTAATATAATATGGTAAAAGTTACTCAAATTTTTATTCCCGTTTAGATATTTCCAAAAAAATTATTAGCAGTGTAAACCTCCAAAACTGTTTAGAATACTTCCAAGAATTCTATTAGTTTCAGATCTCAGTCTCAAAAATGTTCAGTTGGCGGAGCCAACTGAACATTTAACTGAGAATTGTATTTAATATCTTACTTAAAAAGTTCCATCTTGAATCATGTGAAAGTATTTCCAGGATTTGATTAGTTAATTGGACTCTCCGTCGCTCAGTTGGTAGAGCTGTAGTCCAGTCAACGGAAGGTCCTGAGCTGAAGTATCCCAATGGAGTTGAATTTCGCTTTTCACAGAGAAATTAATTTAAAAATGAAATGATTAAATAAAACGAAGTATTCTTCTCATTTTAGATTTTCAAAATTATTTGGTACTTAATTGTACAAAATGTCCTAATGATCGTTTACTTCTATCTCGCTCAGAAGTACAATAGAAATTTTATATACCCAAGCTTGTCCTTATGACAAACTTTTAGTTTTATAAACGTACATATGCCCACAGAAGTAATGACATGAAGCGAAAATGTTGAGTATTTTCACTGAAGCTTTTCAATCAGTCTCCAAGAGTTATGCTTGTTAGCATGTTAATGGTGGAAGTTCACAGTGAAATTTATCAACAAGAGTAGTGTTGTGCGTGCTCTAGGGGGCATGCACGCAGCGCGGCCTCCAAATCTTTTAAATAAGCCGGTAGACCTCGAAACGACTATTTCAAAGTACTTGGAACTTTGTCAAAGTTATAATCGAAGTTGGTTTAATAGACTTCGGAAATGGAAACTGATAATTAAGACACTTCTGGCGATTACTTTCCGGTAGAGGCAGAGTATTAAGTAGACTACATCATCCCATTCTTTTATCTTTTTACGAAAATTATTTTATCATTACGATACATCAGCAATGTATACGAGGTGTGTTCAAAAAGTAAGGTGTCATTTCAATTTTCGCGGGCTACGTACATTCAAGTTTTTAAATTTTTGTTTTGTTGTGTTAGTACACTCGTCACGATCATATATTCACAGTTTTGACTATATAGCTCGTGTTGTTTTTCTGGCAGAGGCGTAAAAGGTTAGAAGGGTTTGGTGTGCTCGGCGATTTGTTCTTTCGAAAAAAATGGAGCAAAGAGTTTGCATTAAATTTTGTGTGAAAAATGGAATCCAGTGCTCTAAAACCCTTGAAATGTTGACAGTTGCATACGGTGAGTCTACTCTTAGTAAGAAAAATGTGTATAAGTGGTACAAGCTGTTCCAAGAAGACCAAGAAGGATGTCAAAGACGAACCTCGCCCTGGACGTCCCAGCACGTCAACAACAGATGAAAACGTTCAATCAGTGGAAGAAATGGTGTTGAAAAATCGCCAAATTACCATCAGAGAAGTTGCTGAAGATGTTGGCATATCGGTTGGCTCATGCCATGCCGTTTGCGAGGGGCGATACGCAAAAAACGTCCGGAACTTTGGAAAAACAATTCGTGGCTTTTGCATCACGATAATGCACCTGCTCATTTATCGTTGCTTGTGAAAGATTTTCTGACCAAAAACAGCACCACAGTCATGCCTCAACCTCCATATTCACCGGATTTGGCCTCCAGTGACTTTTTTCTTTTCCCAAAATGGCAGAGACCCATGAAAGGACATCGATTTTCAACGATTGAGGAGATAAAAACTGCATCGCTGAAAGATCTCAAGGCTATACCACAAAATGATTATCAGATGTGCTTCGATGATTGGAAAAAGCGTTGGCACAAATATATTATATCTGAGGGGATTACTTTGAAGCAGACAACATAAATATTGAGGAATAAATGAATATTTTTTGAGAAAACCATAAAGTCACCTTATTTTTTTAACACACCTCGTACATTATAATAAACAAAATATTTGTAAACGTTTAATCACACAACTACCGTCCATCTAGAAGGATTCATAGTCCTTGCCACGTTCTTGTGTTCACATCCAGCTTTTTTCAAAAACCACTATCACCCCCTACTTATCTACCTCCTCTACCTCTATACCAGTGGGCTGACCACACCGCCTCTCTTAACCCATTACTCAATACATCTCTTCGTCTTACCATATTAGCAATTTTTCTTATCCTCATCCTCATCACCCCTACCCCTCCCAAACACTTTACTACCATTTCATTCTAGCAGGATACTATTCGCACGGATCTCTCCATTTCTCGTAATCTACTCTTCTGCATATTCTTTGATCTCACACGCACTTTTTCCCTTTCCGTTATACCCTGCTTAAATTTAGCGATGTATTTCTACCCTTCGTGTATTATTTTTTAACGTTGCGGAATAATGCGGGAAGCTGCCTCCCTATAGGAAGATATTTCCGATGTTTTCAGATATCTACTTAATCATGTGTGACTTTGGAGGACGATTCCCGAAATTTCCAGCCTATGGGGAGACTGGCTTGATATTTTTAAGTACCTGCATACCCTTTTTGCCTTTTGAGAATGACTTCTGAGGGAGGTCTGCCCTATAAAGCATAAGTACGAATTGTTGATTTTCAAATATTAGAAGGTCATGCATTCTTTTACATGCACACAAGTTTTTTGAGTCTCGCCTGTGGAGTGATATAATGGGAGAATGTGCCCGGAGACTTCTTTGGTAGTTTTAATGGAAAGGCATGCAAAGGCAAACCTCTTATCAATGGACCTTGAGCTTCGCTTTTGGAGAGGCATAGCCGAAAAAGCCTTAATCGAGTGGGAAGACAAGGCCGATAATGACTTGTTTTTGTGGAACGTGATGTCAATGGTGGTTCTTTTGGTCCTAGGAAGATTCTACCAGCTTAGTTATGTTTTAGAATCCCTTAGTTGGACTCTTTTTGAAATTCTAATGTGATTCCATTAGTACTCTTTTTACTCGAAGAGTGATGAATTGCGTTATAATGACAACGTCTTTATTAATTTAACATAGATTTGATAAATTTTAAAGTTTATAAGATTACTTTTGATTTAGCATTTTGATTTAGATGTAAATCTTGTTTTTGGTTGTATAAATAAATAAGTTCATTCTCTGTCCCTTTCTCATGCGAGATAGAGGAAGTACCTATATTTATTACATACCAAAGGCTGTCTAATTGGTTAGCTTTCAGTGCCATGGTTGTAAAACTTTAACGAGGTTAGTTCGTTGCATTCGATACAAAAAACTAAACTCCTGTAGAATACACATAGTTTGCACGATGTAAAATACATAGTACAAATTACTATAAATCGTGAAGTAAATACAAACAATAGAGTTGCACTTTAAATTCCTAACAAGAACATAATTATGCTCTACAAACTTTGAAGTCAGTTATTCATAATTTTGAGGCTGCAGTACAAAACCTATATACCGTTATTTAGCTATAAAAACGCTTTAAAAAACAAATTGCATCAATTCACAGAGACCATTACCAAAAAAAACTGTATTAAAGTGCTAGACAAAGAAAAAAGGAGGGCGAATAAAGAGACGACTGGCTTCCAAGCTTTTATTGGGAAACATTTTGAAAGTTCCCTCGTAAATTTCGATTTTTGTTGCGTCTAAATATTTTGATCGCAGGGCACGTATGTGGAATATACACGAGAATGAACTAGAGTTTGCACCGCGGGCCGTCAACATGGCGAGAAGTTAAGAAAAGAGGTGATGATACAACGAAAGAATGAAACCTGTTTTTGGGAGCGTTTGATCATTCCGAACGCGCAGACCGTGTATTCGACTGGGTTTTGCTCTCCTTCCTTGTTCATGCAGTTTAGAAAAAACTCCTTTCTGATGTCTTTTCAGAAAAAGGACTTTGCTATAAATGGCAAATAATTGTCATATCATTAAATAAAATGTAATACCTGCTATTTCATTCAAATTACAATAACATCTGGAAGTATATAAGTATGTAAGTTTATAACGTTTTTCAACGGTTTATGAAAACTTATTGGAAATTAACAATACGTTGATCATCCCTGAGCAAATTCACTGACAAGATACTTGTCTTCATATTTTAACTAGTAAACAACTTTATGAAAAGTTGATTCTTTAGTATAATTTGTCTCATACTCTGTACCTTGGCGGGACTTTATTCGAAATCCTAATTCCAGCCCAATTACATATGTGTCAGGCCTGTTAGAATGTCACAGTTAACCTCCATTTTTTTTAAAATGCTCAAACAGAAATTTGTTTTCCAGGGTGTTAAAGTTATTTTCTTTTTTCACACTTAAAAATTATTTTTTTTTATTATTTGAAGTGGGTTTCATACCGGCTACTGAAGCTTTGTGATTTGATTATATTCAATCTCTACAGTGTTAAATTTATGATCAAAACAGCATAGATCTAAAATGGTTCATGCAAGAAAAATATGCCGTTTTGTAGAGATAATTACAATTATTTTAAAAACTTTTCGAATTCTATTTTGCGAACCCAAAATGAATTTTATTGGAAAGTGAAGTTTTTAATCTGAACTGCCTGGAAGTAAAGCAAGATGACAGATGACGCGAGTCATGGTAGGAAACCAGGTGCATGTTGTATGTGTGACTTTGCGGGGATTCTCCGACAGCGGATTACGCAAATGCCATACTACGAGCTCGTCAGCATAATTTACTTATAACCCTTTACTGTCACATCGCTCCTTATCGCCCACGAGACATTATACCTCTATCCGTTTCTGTCCCTTAATAATTAATGAACACTAAACAGTCTGGAAGCACTGCACGTCCTTATAAAAGATACTTGGCTCCAGGAAGAATTTTGTCGCGTGTATAAAAAAACAGTTTCTGAACTGTCCTTAAGACATATTATTGAAAACCTATCGAAAAAAATCTACCTTTCACAAATATTATATGACCAATTACTTAAAAAAAAGATACATTTTTGCTTTACTCGTAGTACAAAAAAGTTTCTTCTTTTGAATACTGATTACATATAATTTAATAGAGTCTTTTCTGTATTTGTTTCAGGTAAGTTTCCCTTATCATCGACCTTCTTCTATATACAGAAAGTGCGAAAGTGAGAAGCTGAGAAGGTCAGAAAGCTTTAAACGATTTTTTACATTGTAGAATTTAAAATGGTATTTATAATAGTTTCACTTGTTTTACACTCTGTTTGAAATAATTTTTTATCACTGTCTACGTTAATTAGATACGGAAGAGAAAGCTGTCATATGAATTTTATAATTGAGTTCACGGCTCGGGAACAGTATATTGCGCTATTCTACTTGTAAACTTTCATAATTAAAAACAATATTTTGCAAGTGAATAGCCATAAACCCGATTTAAACAAGGTAGGTGTCCACATACTTATACCTTGCAAACTCATTGAAAATATCAAATACGTTAACTTCTCGTCTGGGTATAAAACAGGACTGCCGTCACATCGAGGCATGGCTGGCTGGACAACTGATAAATCGCCCAAGCCCTGTCCGCGAGGGCTCTTGGTACTAATGAACGTTCTCGCATCTCATGGGAAACTGAAAATAAATTGTTAGATTTATAATATGAACGGTTCGATAGCGTAATCTCTTAAACGAAACAAAAAAATGTGGGATAAACCAAATAGTTTTGTGATAGAAAATCTGTGTTTAGTTCCTATCAAGGTCTAATAAATTGTAAGAAGTATAATTTAAAAAAAAATTAATTTCCAGGAAAAAAATGTAAAAAATCTCATTTAACTATCAGATCACAAACGCCACTGAAAAAAATTCTTTTTTCTCTGTTCTTTTAAATATCCAGGGTGATTTTTTAACTTGGAGTTTTCAAATATCTCGAAAAATAGGCACTCTATGAGAAAATGTTATGATTTAAAATTTAATCACTCTGAGGAGTACATACACTGATGTTAAAATCGGTTCCCCCACACCGATCCCTGAGGGTGGGGTGGGGGCAAGTTCGAAATCTTAAACGGAAACCCCTATTTTTTATTACATATTTGGATTCTTTAGACAAAAATGCGTATGATTTGCCTAAAACATTTTTCTCGTGTCGCGATAGATGGCGCTGTAATCGACGAAATTAAACTTTTCTTCATTTTACTGTTACTGAAAATGCACGCTTACGATTCTGCAATACTCTAAATTAGTCTTAAAATAAACTACTACTTTTAGCGTAACCCAGGAACAATGGCGTGGAAGCAGCAGTTTTCTGTACCCTTCGGGGTGCTTGTATAACGTGAGTCCCCTTGCATCTCACGATTACAGATGCTTGATTAACGTGAGTCCCCTCGCCTCTCACGATTCGAGGTATTCAGGGAATCATCCTTTAATTAAAGGGGGTGCTCAAAATGACGTCCTTCGGCTTTAATGCACTTATTAATCCGTAATTCAAATGAATTCACACAACGGAGAAGTGTATCTTCTTGAATTTCAGCAACTGCACTTGTAATTCGGTCAATCATATTCTCAAGTGTTTTTGGCTTTTATTTTTACACTTTGTCTTCCAGATAGCCGCACAAAAAGAAATCTGGCGAAGTAAGATCTGGCGATCTTGCAGACCAATTTATCAGACCGCCTCAACCAATTCAGTGACGATTGAAATCACTACGAAGAACTTCTTGTGCTACCGCTGAGTAGTGTGCCGGACAACCATCATGTTGAAACCACATGTTCTGCCGTATTTCTAAGTTCAAGTCTTCAAGCAATATTGGCAGTTCATTTTCCAAAATGTCTTGATATTTTGGACCATTTAGGCTACCTTCGATAATCTAGGGACCGATCAATTTGTTGCCAATTATTCCACACCATAAGTTGACAGTCCATGGACGCTGGTGTTCCACTTCACGAAGCCACTGCGGATTTCCAATACTCCAGTAGTGCAGGTTGTGTCGATTAACTATTCCATGGTTCGTAAAAGATGACTTGTCAGAGAATAATACATAAAAAAAAAGTTGGGATTTTGTTATATTTGTTCACGTGCTCACTGACAAAAAGCTTCTCGAATTTTTAAATCAACGCCATAAATTTCTTGATGTAAAGAGACATAATACGGAGAAAATGTATTTCGTTTCAAAATTTTCCACACACTGCTCTGAGACATTCCGAAATGACGAGCAATTTCTCGTGTACTCACGTCAGGATTATTGGCCACTGCAGCTAATACAGCAATTTTATTATTTTCTCCAGTGACTGTTGTTGTACGGGTCTTTTTCTGAGGTTGAACACTTCCATAGTCAGTAAATTTTGTAATAGTACGATAAAATGAAGCACGTAACACAATTCTATTTGGAAAACGCTCAGCGTAGAGATTGACAGCATTATCAAGGATTTATTCCAGCTTCTCCATACAGTAAAACCATTAAAATTTTTTCTCGTACGGTTAGATACTCCTCTGTAAAGTAGTATTCGGAATAATCTTTGGTCTAACTAAAATGAGTTCTGTCTTCAAAGTATTTTTTTGTAATTTACTATATTTAAGGAAAGAAAAAAGTAAACAATTTCGTAATGTTTTGATAGCCTCCGCTTACCTCAATCTGCAATAATGCCAGAGCTAAAATTCAGGAATATTCAGAAAACACTGTTAATGTAAGCGTATTACTTAATAATTACTTCTCAAGAACGGGCATAAGTTTTGGCATATTTTTCAAAATACTAATTACCAAAGAGAAGCGAAGCTCTATTGCCCTTATTTTTAACCGACTTCAAGAAGAAAGAGGTTCTACCTATGTTCGTCGCGGTGTATTTTTTTATGTACGAGTTTTTATTTCACTCTTTCAACGACTCTGTAGCGATTTGAACATTTCTTTTTTTCCGTGGTCAGTCATGTCACAATGAAAATGGCGTATATTTTATTGTTAATGTGTTGCAGAATCGTAAGCGTGCATTCTCAGTAACAGTAAAATGAAGAAAACTTGAATTTCATCGATTACAGCGCCATCTATCGCGAAACGAGAAAAATGTTTTGGGCAAATCATACGAATTTTATCCAAAGAATCCGAATATGAAATACAAAATAGAAGTTCCTATTTAAGATTTCGAACTTGCTACCACCCCAACCCCAGGGGGCGGTGTAGGGAAACCGATTTTAACATCAGTGTATGTACTCCTCAGAGTGATTAAATTTTAATTTGTCGTACTGATGCTTGTTGGTGAAAAATTTAACCCATTTTTTTAAATAATTTAGATGAAAAACTAAAACGTTTAGCCTGAGACTTAGGGGAGTCTCAAGCAATCATTGTCAGGTTTTCATCTGCAGTGTTTGGTACAGGTGTCGTAGTAAGAATGACTGGTGATGCTTGGCGGTACAATAAAATCCGCTAAGCTGTTAAAAAGAAAAAGCAAGAGTTTTTAAGAAAGTTAGTTATTGCACTTTTTAGAAATTACGAGAGAAATAGGGCAAAAAGTAATTATGGGGGTAAGAAAAAGGCAAAGAAAAAGTTTATTAGAGGGACCATTTTCCGCAATTATACAGAGTTGTAGGCATGGTGCGTAAAAATTGCGACATAGAAGTAACGTCTTCTATGTAATTTGCAATTTGCTATGTATAATATAATTTTCCATCCCTAAAGTCATAAAAAAAGTTTCTCGGCCACAGTGCAGCCCCCAGAAAGTTGCCGCCCTAGACTACAGCCTTTTCAGCCTCTTATGGCGGCAAATAGTTAATAAAAAGAGTGTCAGTAGAGTGAATGACGCCTGAAACAAAAGACCTCGGCCACAAATGGACCCAAGTGGTACCGTTTTTTCAGCGGATCGTCCTCCGTTTTCCTCAACCCGACCAATAGGCCAGTCAACGAAGCTGAATGAGGAGGCTTAAATGGAAATAATGTATAACAATGAACTTAGTTGTCAGAAAGCTTCCTTAGGGGGTCTTGAAACACCTCCCAAAATTCAGTAAATTTGGGGGGGGGGGCGCTCCAGCCACCATTATCCAATATGGCAGATGATTTTATGTTTTTAGATTTTCCTTGGAAACGGCTGTTTTTAGAGCAAAAATAATAATATAATAAAACACTCGAAATTATATTTTGAATAAAAAAGGTTATATAAAATATTGCCCTAAAGTGAATAGTTTGCCTGAAAAATTGAAAATATTGAACATTTTTGGAAGTTCATTATTCTTGCATTTATGAGCGATTGCCTCAGTGAAAACGAGTACAGTTTATTGTTTCGAGCTTGGCTGAAGGTAAGCTACCGTGCAATATCGATAATTTCGGTGTAGCTATATTATTTATTTAATACTGAAAATTATTTTGATCATTTTGAATGCTTAATTTGAAGAAGTTGCTTTCATTTCTCGAAGTAGGGACTTTGTCATTTACCTTTCCTTATGTCTTGACAACGCATCTGCAAATTTTCGAAATTTTAAATTAATTTTTTGATATTAAAAACCGCCTTTTTTTGAACCTGTGTCAAAACTCTCGGAAAAACCGAGATGAGCCTGGGGGGGGGGGGTGAAGTAATAACGGTGTATTTACTGCAGGCCCACTTTTTTCTTCAAACAGTAGCAAACATAATGCACCCATCGTAAATAATCTCAACTCCTTCCGTATTCCTGGGACCCTTCGAGCTGCATTTCCCAGGGTATGAAGGGACCACGGTCATGTGGTCACAAGCGACTATCGGCGTCCCTCTTCCGCCAAAGCAAATACGCGAGGGCAAGCGAGAAAGTAACGGGCTTGTTAGTACAGTCAAGCACAGTAATTTCTATTTTTGTAAGAGAACCTTTCTTCTCCCGCTATTTTCTTCTCCCACGTCTATTAAACGCGTTTTTTGTATCAGAAAAAAATCATATCATTACTGATTTTTGCATGAAACATTCAAAAGGTGCTGCAATGATCGCATCAAAATTCAGTAATGATCGAATTAAAATTAAGCTTACAATCAAGCTCTGAAGTGAATTTCAATCTTTTGTTCGACACGCCTCGAAAATACTTTTGGCTTCACATCTATTATTGTTTATATAGAAAGTCATTTGTAAAATAATAATTCCGAAGATAATCTAACAAGAAAAGAAAATTATTAACATTCCATAAAATAATACAGATTAATGCTTCAAGCAGAAGAAAATAAAATAACCATTTTTGTATCTCCATTCTTCTCCCGCTAACATTTCACGTCTATCAAACGCGTTTTTTGTATCAGAAAAAAATCATATCATTACTGATTTTTGCATAAAACATTCAAAAGGTGCTGCAATGATCGTATTAAAATTAAGTAATGATCGAATTAAAATTAAGCTTATAATCAAGCTCTGAAGTGACTTTAAACCTTTTGTTCGACACGCCTTAAAAATACTTCTGGCTTCACCTCTACTGTTGTTTGTATAGAAACTCATTTGTAAAATAATAATTTCGAAGACAATCTAACAAGAACAGAAAATTATTAACATTTCTTGAAATAATTTAGATCAATACTTCAAGGGGATGATAATAAAATAACCATTTTTGTATCTCCATTCTTCTCTCGCTAAAATTTCACGTCTATAAAACGACATTTCAAGTAAAGAAAGGCATTTTCAGCTAAAATAATTAACCTTCAACAGATAAATGCTTTTTAATGAACTTAAATGAAAGTGATATAAATAGATATGAAAGGAAAATAATGTATTGACAAAAAATTATAATCCGAAAGGTCTATAGGAAGAGAAAAAGAATAGATTGTATTTTTTGTAATTAACATTTAATAATGACTAAAAGTATTTTTCCCGACGGCAATACAACAAATTGCAGGAAAAAGTTTTCAAACGTGTTTTTTTTACAAAATATAAATTTGTTTGTTGCTTTAGAAAAAAAATATTACTTAATCTATGAAAAAAGAAAAACTTCTTTATTATTTTGCATTTATTCAAATACTTTAAGGATGAGAAATATTAGTTATAAAATTAAAGATAATGAACAGCCTAAAATGAGATTTCGATGTCATCAGTTTAGTAAAACTATAAGTATCTGCCTTTGAAGCTTAACAACTCAGTCAAAAAAATGCTAGCGCAACAAAAAATGAGTCATTTAAAAGCTGAAAGTGTTCTACGGTAACAAGCGTGAAGACGTTTATGTAAAAAAATGGTGTGCTTAGCATACTGAAAAATGTGAAAAAAGTAAGGATTTTTGGGGGACAGAAAGCAGGGGGGGGGGGGGGGGGGGGCGTTTTATTTTTACTGCCGACCGCTGGTCCCTTTCTTTAATCCGTGGCCAGGTGCCATCCAAGCATTCAGAACTAGGGGCCGAAGAATGGTATTAATCTGAATTATTTCATGGAATGTTAATAATTTTCTGTTTTTGTTAGATTGACTTTTTATATAAATAACAGTAGATGTGAAGCCACAAGTATTTTGAAGGCGCGTCGAGCGAAAGGTTTAAATTCACTTTAGAGCTTGATTATAAGCTTAATTTTAGTCCGATCATTATTGAATTTTGATACGATAATTAAAGCACCTTTCGAATGCTTCGTGCAAAAATCAGTAATGATATGATTTTTTTCTTATACAAAAAACGCGTTTGTTAAACGTGAAATTTTAGCGGGAGAAGAATGGAGATACAAAAATGGTTATTTTATTTTCTTCACCTTGAACTATTAATCTGAATTATTTTATGGAATATTAATAATTTTCTGTTCTTGTCAGATTGACTTTTTATATAAATAACAGTAGATGTGAAGCCACAATTATTTTGAAGGCGTGTTGAACGAAAGGTTTTAATTCACTTTAGAGCTTGATTATAAGCTTAATTTTAATTCGATCATTACTGAATTTTGATGCGATCATTGGAGCACCTTTGCAATTCTTCATGCAAAAATCAGTAATGATATGATTTTTTTCTGATACAGAAAACGCGTTCGATAGACATGAAATTTTAGCGGGAGAAGAAAGGTTATCTTACAAAAATAGAAATTACTGTGCTTGACTGTACTAACAAGCCCGTTACTCTCTCGCTTGCCCTCGCATATTTGCTTTGGCGGAAGAGGGATGCTGATAGTCGCCTGTGGCCACATGAACGTGGTCGCTCCATGCCCTGGGAAATGCAGTTCGAAGGGTCCCAGGCATATGGAAGGAGTTGAGATTATTTACGATGG
>NC_046660.1:117918309-117927588 GCF_010883055.1 Belonocnema kinseyi | reverse complement strand
GGAATGAAAGCAACTTCTTCAAATTAGGCGTTGAAAATGATCAAAATAATTTACAGTATTAAATAAATAATATAGCTACAACGAAATTATCGATATTGCACGATAGATCACCTTCAAGCCAAGCTCGAAACAATAAACTGCACTCGTTTTCACTGAGGCAATCGCTCATAAATGCAAAAATAATGAACTTCCAAAAATGTTCAATCTATTCAATTTTTCAGGCAAACTATTCACTTTATGGCAATATTTTATATAACCTTTTTTATTCAGAATATAATTTCGAGTGTTTTATTATATAACTATTTTTGCTCTAAAAACAGCCGTTTCCAAGGAAAATCTAAAAACATGAAATCATCCGCCATATTGGAAGATGGCAACTCGAGCGCCCCCCCCCCCTAAATTTACTGAATTTTGGGAGGTGTTTCAAGACCCCCTAAGGAAGCTTCCTGACAACTAAGTTCATTGTTATAAATTATTTCCATTTGAAATCCTTCGTTGACTGGCCTACAACCTAACTTGTGCCTCCGAGCCTCACTCTGGCCTTCAAACCCTTTCCGTGTTGAGGAAAGCCGAGACCGATCCCTGAAAAAACAGCACCGCGATGGGCTCTCGCGATTGCTTTCCTATATAAAAAACTAACTTCAAATATCGCAATTTGTACGAAGACAACAAGAAGCACATACTTCCTTCAAATTGTAAATTATTACAGATAGTTCAACGAACCACCTACAATTTAAATAACTTCATTATCTTCATTAGAACTAAAAATAGTGCGCTCGCATATTTATTCACAAAAAACGAACAATTATTTATATTTTGTACATTTTTCGAGGGCAAACTGTTCAGAAATGTGTAATGTACCACCATGAATTTTTTAAGATTTTCCGTATTATTTTTTCTATAAAAAACTATGCTTCATAGTTCACTGTTTTTAAAAGCTGTCAAATTTCCTTACTTTTCATCAAATTTTCAGATCTGTAAGCTACAAATAATTTTTTGGAATATTACTTTTCGGCTCATTAACGTACAACATTTGCAACTTTAAAATGAGACCTTTTTCATTAACCTACCATTTTTTCTTCACATACTTATTCAATGTTAAAACCAGAGAACTCGAATTTTCTCGCTGATAGTAGTCAGCATTCTTCCTCTCTGACCCTAGCCTTTTGCCTTACGTTCGGTTTGAGTTTGCTGAAAAACTGGAAAGTAAACTTCCATCAGGTGATTGAGCAGAAGCCAATCAAATCTTCCTGTTCATGAATTCTTATGTTTTAATTGCATTCATACTGAACCGTAGAATAGATGTCCCAGACTGAAGGAAATCCTCCTCCTTTTCTAGTCTTAATTGTACTTATAGGGCAATTGTTCTCATATGATGTAATCAGAGCCTTTGCGTAAATTCCTTATTTCCTCCTTAGCATAGAGACAAATCGATTACCTCACTCCTGTTTATAATCTGGAATATGGAAATGTCACCGCGATTAAGAATCTTCAGTTTAGTATTCGCTAGGTGGAAGTTTACGCCATAACAAAACAGCAGCGCAATCCTGTTATGTTTAGTAATTAACGGAAAGTTGCGGGAATTTACCGGTAACTTCTGATAACTTTAATAACGGTCCTGCTGCGCAGCTTGAATATTGTGGACAAAATTTTTGTTTGTACGCATTTCTATGGCTTTTCGAAGTCTTTTGGTCCCCCAGCTATCCAAAAAAGTTGTTATGCTTTAGATTCCGTTTATAAACATTCTTTCATTCTAGCCTCACAGGGCAAATACCATCTCTTATCTATACTCTTTTCCCCGAAAGATGACCCTACAGACGCACATGTGGGTTGTCGTTTTTGGATGGAGGAGTGCCCTTACCCTTTTTTTCACACGTAGTTTTTTAAATTCTCTATTCATTGGTCCCTTGGTCTTAATCGTATATTCATTTATTTCCTCGGGACTCTTTCTCAAATAGTTTGAATAATTTTCACGAAATGTTGGGCATGAATGAAAAAGACTTCACTGCGCGTGAGTCTCGAGTTACAGGGGTCTACACTAGCCACATGAGTTTTTCACTTAATCGCTGTTTTGTAATTAAAAATGAATAATTTTGCAATCACCGACTTAGAAGTGATATATTCCAAGTGTGCGAATCATTCCGATTTCAACGATATGTAATTTGTCCATAAAGTTTGAAAATTGGGGGTATAATCATTATCGAATTGAATATTGAGCAAAAGTTTATTTTATTAAACTTCTTCAAATTTTCAAATTTCCTAGGCAAGTAATATATAATTGGAATCCAAACAATTAGTAGATGCTGATTATGCTATTTTCAAAACGCCAATTGCAATATGGGTTCCCTCCCCTTCAAGTGAGACCCTTACCGCTTGCATTTTTTCCTATTTCATTGATGTTCTCAAACTTTCTTTACGGCTTTAAATAAATTTCACTTTTGTTGCACAGAAAAAGTGGTCTCCCCCCCCCTCAAAATGTAATTTTATGCCATTCTTTAACTATTACCATCTTTTTGTGCATATTTAAAATGATTTTTTAGTCAAGTAATCCACATCATTCTTTAAAGTTACTATGCAAGAGTGTGAAAAAAATTCAGCCACACAAAATGCTGGCTATGTTATGCGTCGGATAATGTACCCTCGAAGGGATACATTATAAAAACCGTTTCGATGTGAAGGCATCAAGCAACTAAAAAATACTCTTGTAAATGAATTTTAAACATATAAATTCTAAGGATGTACGAAATGGATGTTTCATAAAAACTGTGTTTCTTTTTGCGCGATCAACCTGAATTGCTCCACTACTAACATGAGATGGCTTTAAACATTTATTTATCGCGATTGTCTAAAGTTTGATAAAAATTATTTCTCAATTTATGGAAGCAACATTTTAATAAGTTTAAAAAATATATATATCCATGTCATAAGGTTTAAAGGTTCCATAAGTAAAAGTACAATGAACTATTTTCTCATGTTTTGTCAAAGAGTGAAGTAACCTGCTGGTATCTATAGATGATCAGACAGCTTATATTAGTTTTTTCCGTGTGTTCATCCGATTTGCAAAAGTTTTACGAGCCATTTCAATTCTCGAATTAAAGCTGAAGTAATTATTATACATTAGGATATTTAAATTTGCACAATTTCCAAGTAGTAGACGGACAACATCAGGCTTCAGGGATTACAGAGTTATCTTTTTACAAGATTAAAAATCTTATGTCATTTAATTATTATTAAACCATTAAGCCATTTCCCTTTCGGGGTAGGCGTGACTCACTCGGCAGGGGAAAGGAGTAGTGTGTGCAAGGGATAGAGATTTTTCAGATTGATCCAGAATTCTCGTGCTATTTAAGTAAATAACACGTTCGTTCCGCAACACTGCTCCGACCCAGGTTGCTGATCAATCTCTCTAGCAATCAGCCCAAGCGAAGAACCTCACGAAGCCGTTATGTAAGGTTCCCCACTTGGGTCCATTAATAGCCAAGGTCTTTGTTTCAGGTGTCGTTCACTAAATATATAAATATCATATTTAAATATATATATATATAGGTGTAAATAAAGTCAAATTTAAGTTAATTACCCCGACTCTCAACCTTTTTTGCGCACCCTTTTGGATTTTTGCACTATTTGAAAGATTAACAATAGGGGTGTCTATAAGAGACGCTTGGAGAGTAGAGTAAAAATTTGAGTTGACCCTTCTTTTACCCCCCTCCCCTGACACCTTATCCTTTTATTTTCAGTTACATTATCATTCTTATTGTTGTCGTTATTTCGAATGTTTGAATAAACGTTGATATGTTCAGTTTATTTGAAGACATATTCAAAATCATTGAAATCCTTGTACTGAAGCACTTCTCCAGGACTTCTTTTGATGGAATCTCATTTTAGTCTGTCGATTGGAAATGGCATACTCCTAGACTCGTGAAAGCCTATAGATTCACACAAAAAATAATGACCTCCAAATAGCTTACATCAGTTATTTTTAAATTACCAGTGAATAAGTTGGAACGGTAATCCGTGGTGATTTAGGGTCATTAGCAACAATAGACCCTGCTTTCCGGCAGACCCGACGACTAAGCGCATCGAGACAGGTGTGAGGGATAAGGGTGCCATTGAAAAAAGAAGGATCACAGATAGCTCGTAAAGTTGAAGATCTTCACTTCAGACTGTCTAAAACAACTCCAGAATCCGACCTTCTTGAAAAATAGAACAATCAACTGCGCAAAGAAAACCAAAATTGATAGTTCTGTAGGGTCTCGTCTCGGGGAACAGAGGGTAGCTACCTGTTTATTGTTCCTCCATTACGCAACTTCCCCTCAGACAGTCAACCTACTGTAGCCGAGCCTGGTCAGCGGGACTGCTTTGTACTTAAAAAGCCCAAAAGCGGGAAATATATTAAATTTTTTATTTGGCACTTGTTAATTTACAAATATAATATTTAAAATCTACAAATCACAGAGAGTTCAACGATATCCAAAAAGGCCAAGAATCATTATTTAAATTTGAAGCGAATAAATATGTTTTCGGTATTTAGTCACCTTAAAGTATCTGTGAATAAAGTTTTATATCATTTCGACTTTTTATGTTTCGTTTGTATACAGTCAAACCTAAAGTTTGAACTTGTATGGCTACACTTTTTTAATGAAAATATGATACAATCTTTTTTCCTAATTTGATTTTGAAACAATAACCTTGAGAAATGGCGAAGAAGCTTAAAAGTGTTCTTAAAAGAGGAAAAACCAACATGTTTTATTTGCAAAATTTTAGGATTTTTCCCAAAACGTCCGCTGCCGAATGTCAAATTTCAATGCATAACTGCATTAGATGTTTCTTTTTCAGAAATGTTTAACATAATATAATCTGAGATCGATTTGTCGGATTTTAATTTTATTCTGTAGATCTTATTATTCAAGCAAATAAAATGTCAGAAATTCTTTTATGATACTTTAAATATTTTCTACAGGAACATTATTTTCTCTACTCAATCATATTGCAAAGAGCTGAACAGAAATATTTAATTAAGAGAATGTACTATGAATATATATTAGGTAGTCAGGTTAGCTAGGTAAGGTAGGTTATGTAGTTTTAGGTACGCTTAGAATCCTCAGCCGATATTCCGTCATCAGCCACATACTACTATCAGCGAGAAAACTATAGGCATCTGCCTCTGAAGCTTAGCAACTCAGTCAAAAAAAATGCTAGCTCAACAAAAAAACAGTCATATAAAAGCTGAAAGTGTTCTACGTAAATAAGCTTGAAGATATTTATGTAAAAAATTTTTTGCGCTTAGCAGACTGAAAAATGTAACAAAAGTAAAGATTTTCGGGTACATTTAAGAACAGTCAAGTTTAGAGCATTATTTCTTATACAAGAGCGGATGGGAAAATTTTGAAAAAATTCATGAGTATGAAGAAAACTGTTGTGGACCAGTTGTAGTTGAGAAATTAAAAAAAAAATAATAAAAATTGTTCCTTAAAAGTACAAAAATGTGCAACTATATTATCTTCAGTTCTAATACAGATATTAAAGCGATTCAAACTGCAAACTCTAATGCATAGGCTCCGTATTTATTTTCAATCGCCCGTAAGGATGTGTTAGTCTTCTTTTTTGTGAAAATCGTGATATTTAAAAAAATTTTTTTGTCGGAAAACAAGTGACAGAAAGCAAAGGGGGCCCGTTTTTTTTACTGCCGACCGCTGGTCCCTTTCTCTGACCCGTGGTCAAGTGTTATCCAAGCATTCAGAACTAGGGGCCGAAGAATGACACCAGCGGTCGGCATTAAAAAAAAGGGCCCCCCTTGCTTTCTGTCACTTGTTTCCCAACAAAAAGAATGTCTAAAAATATCGCGATTTTCACAAAAAAGAAGACTAACACATCCTTCCGGGTGATTGAAAATAAATACAGAGCCTATCAATTACAGTTTGCAGTTTGAATCGCTATAATGTCTGTATTAGAACTGAAGAGAATAAAGTTGCATATTTTTGTGCTTTTAAGCAAAAATTTTTATTATTTTTTAAATTTCTCAACTGCAACTGGTTTTTTTTTGACCGAGTTGTTAAGCTTCAAAGGCAGATGCCTATAGTTCTTGGATGCAGCATGTTCTTTTTCAGTCAAATATTGAACGCCTCACTATCCGCTTCATGTTGATCAAACGTTTGTGGATGTTCGGTGTGGATGGCTTTTTATTAACATTGCGTTTCTAATTGCTCTATGGTTTCTACCCTGATACGCAAGGCCTCTTTTGAGGACAAATTCAAGTGCGTGTAATCAAAATCTGCTTAAATGGTATTGTAAAGCCTGCAGTTAAAATAATTTTTCAACTGTATAAATTGTAACTTACTCAGTTTCTAAACATCTACAACGCCCCTACCCCCTTTATATCGCGTTATAATTACCCTTTTTATCGCCAAATTACTGTGATTCATTTACTGCTTTGTCCTCTCAAACACCATATTTCTCTTTGACCTTTCAAGATCGGTGTTCGACCATTTGATGAACCCAAGGGAGTACATGAGAACAGGGATGGTATAGGAGTTGATTATCCTAAACTTGTTTTTTGCGAGAGAAGAACTCTTTAAAACAATTCTGATGCCTGTTCTGAAGGCAGTCTTTTAGCTTTTCTTAACTGTCGTATGTTGAATACCCTCAAACTCGAGAATACTCAGGTTTTTATATGACTCACGCTTAGCCATTGCGTCTATGTCATTTTTGAAATCGTTCTCTAGATCTACGGTCCATAAATCTCTACTAGAATAATTTACTGTTTTACATTTATCTAGTCCGAACTTCATGTGAATATCAATGGAAAGCTGCTTTGTGACATCGATCACTTGCTACAGTTTCTGATCTGAACAAACCTATAGCTTAAGATCATCCATGTATAAAAGATGGGTCACTTCATGACCATCCTCATTATCATGTATTCTGAACCTATGAGTTAAGCTATTTACTGTTTTGTTTAATGAATTCAGAGTTAAACAGAACCATCGTGCACTGAAGGAGTCGATTTAAGAGATACCCGTCGTAGTGCGTATTTGATCTAGTTACCCTCAGTTGTCCATGAACAAAATACTTGATTCTTAATACCTCAAAGCATCATCGCATAACTTAGAAGTCCATGATGCGTGGGCAGATTTTGTAAATTTAAGACATGAAGCAAGGCCAAAGCATCCTCAGCAGACACAGGTGATGTTCCACTATTCACCGTTTGAAAAGACTCTGCATTATTTCTATAGGTTTGGTGTTCACCTTAGCCCCTTTCTCTTCTCTCTCTCTGTCTGTATGGCATGAAAAGTCCTATCAGTACCAATAATGTAGCTAAAATAGTCATCAAAGTCATGACAAGAAATCTCAAGCTCTACCGCGACGCCAAAGCAAGAACACCTTCGGCAGGGAATTTTTATTTACCTTGTGGTTTTTAACTTGAATTATTTTTTTTTAACTTCTTCTTGGGTGAATGTGGTTTTTCATTATCAGCCACGAAATATGTCAAGTGCAAAATGAGGTTATCCCATTAATCCAAATCCCTTTTGGAGTAAGCGTAACTCACTCGGTTTTGCCCGGCGACCAAGGAGTTCATATGAGAAAAATAAGGAAGCGTTTATACGAGGCAGTATAATGGGAGAGGGTTAGATTTTTAGATTAATATTTTGTCTGTCTTCCATTGGATACGCTACCATTTATTTTCCCTTGACATACAACAATTTTTTTTATAATTAATGTTGATAATGTGATAAATGCATATACTATCAAACTGTTTTTCTGACACTTTTTTTGTAATTCTCTTGAAAACTTACATGTTTCTCAGATCATGATGAATTACTTTCTTAAATACAGCAGTTTGTGAATTTTAATTGACTTCCTGTCGTATACAGGATTCTAAAACAAAATATCTGAATTTTCAAGCAACTATTTTTTCCGTGAATAATATGTATGAGAGCTCTTAATGAGCCCTTGATAATACTATTCAATACAGCTTGAGTTAAGGCAGCATAAACTCTGTTTTTCTTTGTTTTTGTTATCTGAAGATTTAATTTTGCGATAGGACATTTAATTAGCCTAAAAGCGAGTAAAAATATATTGACTTTAGTTGGGCTTGAACGAGAAGTCGCAGATGAAAGTCTTACGTTCATGATCAAAATTCTCAGTGGGGATACATGCCAAGTCCATTTAAACTTGTCCTAAGACATGAACTGTTACTCAGACTCTTAATAAATATACATTGCCAATATAGCGTTCATGAATTTAGGGATGAGGCTTTAACAGGGTCATCGCCAAAATTACAAAAGTTTTCTTTTACAAATTTTAATGTCCATTATTATCTTACCTCTATAAACTGCGGCACCCACCTTAAGGGCCGGTCATTTCCAAGAAATATGTAAAGAGGTTCTGATAAAACAACTGAAATATGTTCAGAATTAGAATCTTACATGAAATTAACATTATTATTATTATTATTATTATTATTATTATTATTATTATTATTATGACAGGTGCACATGTCTATAAATTCATGAAAAATAGTAAGATGTAGTTATTATATTATTATTAATTCATTATAAATCTGGAGAAAAACAAGAATCTACAACTGTTCGAAAGTCTTGAAAACACTTTACATATTTAAGGCATTTGATACAACAAAAACTACGCAAAATGTCTGTTTTATTTCACATTATTTTACAAGAACATATAATCTTTACATGCCGATTTCAAAACAACTTGGGCCAAACATCAAGCAGCCTATACAAATGCTGAGTATCCTGAAAAGTTGTTAAAAACAGTTCGAGAATACAACTCTCGTCATCCTACCGATAGAAATCTCTGAGTATATTCTAAAGATTCTCTAGGGTCAGAGAAGCTCAGAGAAATTCTCCGCAGGCACTCAAGTAGATATATTTAAAGGTCCAGGTAGTTCTTTTAAATGTTTTAAAGGCTTTAAAATGTCCTTTCCGAAATTGGAATACGATCATAAATAACAAGCAGAGGCTATATCAACAGAGTAGCCGACACTCAAGGGTCCTTTGTTAAGCTTTCAGATTAAAATTTAGAAATAGATTTTTTAAATTTCATAGTTAAAAGTCTAAAACATAATAATTGGGAATCTACGGGTTTCGATGATTTCAGATATCTTACTTTTTTTTTATATGCTTAAAATTGGAATTACCCCACCGAAAAGAATCTCTAAGTAAATTCTAAAAATTCTCTAGGGTCAGAGAAGCTCAGAGAAATTCTCCGCAGGCACTCAGGTAGATATATTTTAAGGTCCAGGTAGTTCTTTTAAAT
>NC_046660.1:117905394-117918209 GCF_010883055.1 Belonocnema kinseyi | reverse complement strand
ATTTGCCCGAATGTGGAAGAAATGCAAAGACTAAGCGCGGAGTGCGATTGCCATCAGTCGCGTGCCGTAGGTGCGCTCAAACTCTCGAGCTAAGCTTTTTTAGCCAAAGAGAATTCACGATCACAAAATTACTGTGGTGGATGTATTAAGTTTTAATTTTAGAATGTTTGCGCAAGAATGTGCGAAAATATAAAGACCAAGCGCGTAGCGCGAGGTAAATACACAATCAAGCGTGATGCCCCTGTTCTGCAATTGCACCCAAGCGACAAGGATCTTCCTCCAAAAACAATATACACACTTAGTCAAACGACACAAAATTACACGCTAATAAGTAGCACCTTTCATGTTAATCCTCTGACACAGTCACTCAAGCCCAAAGCCCCTTTCCGCTGTATACGAACAGAACTAAGCACTCTGCAGTGGAGCCTTTGATATCAAAGTAACTGAAAGCAAATACCTAAATGCCTTAGACTCAAAATCTAAATGTGTAAATGGATTCCATACTCCGGTACATAAATTGCTTTAATCGGTTAATAATTGAACAAATACAACATTTTTAGTAAGTATATACTTTAGAAAAATAAAATGTGAAGAACAAAAATGTCCTCGCATGTTTTTAAGATTAGAAAAAAACATTCATTTAATCCAATACATAAAACACTTTTCTATACACACATAACTTACTTAGCAGTCTTCAGTAAAGGGTGATTGGAACCAACTGGTTTTCTCAAATGCAGAGCAACATTGGCAATTTCATCACTGAGGAGCCAGCGTAAACTCATAAAAGATGTTGGATAACCCACAATTTTTTCGGCCTCCGAAACAGCTCTATTCCAATCAGGCTTTTGAATTGTTGCAACTTTAGTGCTAAATGTTCTAAGTAAACTGAATTGCACTCTTTGCTCACGTTCGAAACGTTGTTTTACTTTATCATCACTGCAAGCTTGGTACTGATCAGCAACCTGGGTCGGAGCAGTGTTGCGGAACGAACGTGTTATTTACATAAATAGCACGAGAATTCTGGATCAATCTGAAAAATCTCCATCCCATCCACACACTACTCCTTTCCCCTGCCGAGTGAGTCACGCCTACCCCGAAAGGGAAATGGCTTAATGGTATAATAATAATAATAATTAATTCATTAATTTCATTAATTATTGAAAAACGAATATGATAGAGGAAATTGAAGCAAATATTATTTTCATGAAAAACCCATAACAAACTTATAAAATAATGAAAGGGGAACCTAGGTGATTTTTACTATATATGTAACCATTCAAAAGGTGCCTTCGCGTCCCTTCTTCTCTGAGACGTTCGAGATGGGAACCTATCCGACCTGCTCTATTTGCGTAACCCGTCACAGGGTTACGTTCCCGACTCTCGATAAGGCATTAAAAAGGCGAACCTTCACATCCTACAATGTTTCGATGATCAGTTCCACCCCCGATAAAATGTTAGAAAAAGGAATCTATGTGACCTACATTATTTCTGTGGCCACTGACAGGAACGGCTTAACGCCCCCCGTGAAACTTTGGAAAGGGGAACATACGTATCGACTTTTGAGATCATAATCGACTGATTCGGGATCATGTACGAAGTAAAATCAAGGTGGCTGATGTTCTTAAAGTTTAACTCATATGCAACCTTTTTTTGATTTCTGATGGTGCAGTGTACTTGAAACGTTAAAAAATTAACGAAATCTGATATTAGAAAATATCACCTGTTAAGTGTAGTTGTTTCTTGCGTGCGGTTAGATACAATTTTTAAGTTATGCCGTTATGACACTGGTGCCAATAATTGGCGGCCATTTTTTTTACTCTGAAAAATGAACCAAACAATTTTATCTTATTGTTTGGTTCATTTGTCAGACATCTGTCCCAATCTGTCCAACATCTGTCCCAATGGACAGATCCTCCTTATCTCCAGAGTCAAATGATCGTTGGAGCAAAATGCCCTGGAACAAAATTGATCCTTTTCTTACTGTGAAGGCACCCATGTAATAGGTCACAGTAACGCTTTAAGAAATATGAAATATTTGTGATTATCCATCTTTAACTTCGAGTATATCGAAAACTGTTACTCATAGGCTAAACATTAATATAATGTAAAATTTGCATTTTTATTATATCTACAGCTTTTTTCTGGAATATTTTTCGACATTTCTAGTATTTATGGGAACAAATTTAAAAAAATAATGTTTTAAGTTTTTTATAGTTTTTCCTATGAAAATCACATTTGTGTCAATCTTCGCTATCACATTCGTAAGCAGCGTGTCAAAATAGATGAGCACACGTAGTTTCAAAAAAATCGGAGATCTGACGCTTTCTAACTAATCACTAATTATTAATTATGAAATCGAATTATTACGAGAAACTCTACAATATTTCTAAACCTACGTAGATCTTTGAAAAAATATATTTGCTAAAATGCTATGTTACGTCAAAATAGCCCTAAATGAGCTCTTAATTATAATATAGACTATAACTACATTCAATATTATTTTCAAATATGGTTGCGTGAGCTTAACTCTAAGCAAGCATAACTGCAGTTTTTTTTAAGCGAATCATTAAATTAGCCCTAATTACATTCCTAAATGTGATATAGGTCATATAGCTCACTCTGCTTAAAATACAATTAAATTTCGGTGGATAGATTCTCTGAAATCCAACGAAAACGAGTTGGTATTCCGTATTCGAACCCTTTTCTCTAAGCAAATATCTTTCCTGTTTTTTATTCTATTAAAAAATAAGAGCAAATTTATCTTGCCAAGGTTATTAGAAAAGTCAGAGTTAACAAATGATATGCGTGGTAGTTAAGTGCCTTTTTTCGTTCTCATTTATTTATTCATTTATTATGCAGGGAGTGGGCGGCATTATAAAGTGTCGCGCTTTTCCCAAAGACTAAGCAAGTCACAGGAAATATGAGAAGGAAAAGGGTGAGTTGACAGTGGGATAGTTATTACAACCACTCAAGAATGAAAAATCATGCTGCTGCAGGCGGAAGATAAGTTTGATCGCCGAGGGATTTTGAGGTTAAAGTCTACGCGAACAAAGCGAACTTTAAGCTTAGAAATGAAAAGGCACCCTAAAATGAAAACGCTTGATGATAAATAAGCCCGCAGATATTGTGTTCCATACCTAAAACCGATGGCGGCTCATATCTCTTTCGAGCAATACCACTCCCTGCTTTCTTGAGGTTACTCGCAAAAACCAAGTTTACTATAAAGTATATCAGTATAATTGTCTTCTTTTGAATAAGGTGCAAATGCTTTTCACCAGCAAGCCAGAGGGCACCTTTCATTTTCCTCCAGAAAATGTGTAAAAACTCAAGTTCGGAAAAAAACAAACAACAGAATTTTGGGCATATTTTGGGCTGTCGAACACGAGAAAAAAAATCCAAAAACTACCCTTATTTTCCAAAAGCCAGCCCCCTGTTAAAAATAAAATTTTCAAAACACAAAATGCATTAGATTTTGGGTTTATTTTGGGCTCTCAAATGCACTACACAAAAATTGAGAAAAACCACCCCTATGTACAAAAACACCAACCAATTAGCAAGTACTTAAACCTTGATGTTGGCATTTTTAAAGACTCCAAAAATCAGAGAAATTCGAAAAATATCAGAGCCTCTATTAACACTTTAATATTCCAAAAAAGATTATTTTTGGACGAAATCATGTTTCATTGTTAACAAGGGACTGTTTTTTAACGTGAAGTGTTGGAGACCAAAAATCGGAGTAAATATTTTCGCGGAGCTCAAAAATCGGAGACTCCATTGACACTGGTAAATTCTTAATAAAAGGTTATTTTTTGACAAAGCCATATATACGTGGTAGAGAGGGGTTGATTTTATACATTGAGGGTTAGGCCCAAAAATGGGAGTTGGTATTTTCAAGGAGCCCGAAAATCGGAGACTCCGTTGACACAGGAAAATTCTAAAAAAGATTATTTTTTGACAAAGTCATATCTACTATACGTAGTAGAGAGGGGTTGATTTTAGACGTGTTACGGTTTGCACCCCGAAAATAGCAGAGGATATTTTCGAGCAGCCCAAAAAGTGGACGCTTCATTGGCAGTGGAAAATTCTCAAAAATATTATTTTTTGACAAAGTGATATCTACGTGGTAGAGAGGGGTCTAAAGTCAACCACTCTTTACCACGTAGATATGACTTTGTTTAAACATAATATTTTTAAACATTTTCCATTGTCAGTAGATTCTCTGTTTGTTGGGAATTTCGTGTGTGGAGGTTCTGACTCAATATACCTGAACATTACGGCATTTTATTAAGATTTCACTTTTAGTGATGTAGAATGAAATACGGTTATATTCGATATGAAAATATCAATTATTAATACAAATTCATTATAATTTAATTCGCGATTCAGTTAGAAATATTACAACTAGATAATAGAGATTACTTGACACTTAGGTAAAATGATATGTCAATTACCTAACAGTTAGGTAAAATGAATCTAACTGCTAGATACAGTTTCAATCATAAAAAATAATGTCTACCGCTCTAAAAATGTGAATTCTACATCACAGTCATGTAAAATTTCGTGAGCTAGTAAAAAAAATCTTGCCACAACCAGATTCTGTGTAAGGTCATTCACTACTACTGACATACTTAGACATGTCATTTAATTTATAAGTATATTGTGGTACATATAAACAATTTAACTTAAACAATTACATTAAATTACAGTATATTACATACAATATATTCGCATGTTTTTAAAGATATTAAACGCTTTTGAAAATCAAAAACGCTGTGACGGGTTTCGAACCACCTAATCTAAGCTTAACACGTTCGATCGCTCACAACTAAACCTCACGGCTATCTTAACACTTCGAATATCGAGAAAAAAATCTCGTCTGTAAATATCAAGTACGATTACGTCAGGGCCGTGCCAAAATATATCTTGTCCCCGTTTCATAGAAATTTCTTATTTTATCCTTTTATTAATAAACGGGTTTATAAATTTATAGGAAGTAAATAAAAATATTATATAATTTCTTTATTAAAAAATTTGTAACTTTAAAACCTTCACCCGTATCTTTATACGTAAATTATTAAATACATTCTACTTTTATTGAGTAACTTAATAGGTATTGCTAATTGAGAATAAAGAATAGTCTATATATTTGAATATTTTCTAAAGTCCTACAATATTAACCGAAATTTAACAATGTTAAAGTTTGTACAGGGGACTTGGCTCTAAACTTCAGTGCTGACAATGTTCACGTCCCCAGCTAATCTTATTTTACCTTACTGTTGTATAATTCCTCTCTCAATAAAAGTGAAAATCTCTCAAAAAATGCAGCAATCTATACTTTCTTTTAAGTGAATCGTTAATATCACATGAAAATAAACTCTATACATTTAATTTAATAAAAATGTACGTTACTTTGCGCTATTTTAGGATATACTGATATGAAATTAATACAATCCTTATATCAATTATTACATACCAGAACTTTCACTTTTGAACTTGAGGTTTTATTTAAGTCTTTTGTAATATTTATAGTTCTGTTTTGTGTTAAATTTTAAAATAATTGTAAACTTGATGTCAATGCAGTAATGTTCTCCATTTACCGAACTAATCAGGTAAATTTTAATTCATATTTTTTCTCCGTGTACGTTTACACTGCAAAACCTATCTTCCTCAATGCTGACTCTACTTTGAATCTGCGGAGGCTACATTGCATAACAGAAGATCGCATAACAGAAGATCGCGCGGCTCGCTTCGCTTGCAAGTTTGAGGGCGCCTAGGGCGCGCGACTGTTGGTTCTCCCGCTTCGCGCTCGACGATGTATTCAACTCGCGCTTCGCGCTCGATGCTGCATTTGTCTCGCCCTTTGCGCTCGGTCTTATATTTGCCCCACATTTGTGCACAGACCTATTAAGGTTAATGAACCAAACATCGACAACTGTAATTTGGTGATTGTGAATTCCCCTTTGTTAAAGCTTCTTCGGCTTTAACGAAAACATTCTCAACACGTATCTCGTGCTTCGCACTCGATTTTGTCCAAAGTGTTAACTTTTCTATATTATGTTCAACACTTCTGTATCAAACTTATAATACATTTATTCAGATTTTTAAGCGATAGAAAGTTTCCACATAAAACTAATGCCTTCTTATTATGATGAAAATGTAATAATACATCATTTTTGTGCGACAAAAATTTGAATTTTCGATTTTTTAACAAAATTCAAAAAAATGTTATGATAATCCTGCCGTCCTGCTGAAGAAACACACATCTGCAGAAATTCTAGCTTATCTACACGATTTCCAAGATTTGACATAGTGCTGAGCCCTGAGTTCCTGATGAAAAAAACACATCTGCACAGATGTGTTTTTTTTTACCAGGATCTTCGGTCTTCCTGCAGTCCGATTTCCTGAAATCGAATAGCTCAAGTACATGATAAGTTTCTTCACCAGGATTCGAGGGTAATTTTGAGCCACCGATCCTTATTTTCAATAACTTATCTGCATTTTTTATTTGTCAAGTAAAAATAATCCTAGTTGAATTATTTATAATATAATTATTATTAATAATCTGAAATAATTACAGAAATATAATTAATACATTATTATCATTTTAGAGACTATCTTAACCATTTGGTAATATTTGAAAAATTGTTATTTTTTAAAAATAATTTTTTTAAATAATTTACAATAACCGCGCACATTTTTTAAATGTTAGTTCTATAGGGCGCCGCTGAAAGAGTATTTTCGGTACTAGCGGACACTAACCTAACTGCCACGTGATACGCAATTATGGACGACAATTATAATTATCTTCTTAATTATTCAAACAGTAAGTAAACAAAATGAAGTTACGTGTGCACGAGAGCATAAAGCATATTTATATTAGCAAGTTTTGTGAATGAATTTTATTCTCAAAAAAGCGATTTCCAAATATTAGTTTTAAAAATATCAAAACATTTGTTTATTTCCCATTGCAGGTTTCATGAACTTACTGACTTCAGAAAATCCTACTGATTTTAACGTAGAGAATCGAACATCTTCTGATAAAGAAAATAATTCTTATCTGTCAAATTACAATAACAGGTCTCTTGGTGGATGTAATTACAATCAAAATTGAGAAGTTTCTTTCGATTCTTCAAAATGCACTTTCAACCCTGAGGGTGCACCAGCATTTCAAACTTAATGGCATAATAACAATTGTAATTATACGTACAATTATAATACATTTGAGGACATCGAACCACCACACACCGTGCAGTATCAGTTACAAAATTATGATTATTCCTCTCCTGCTGCGAGTAATACAACACAAGCTACTACGTCATTTTCTAATAATGAAAATACTTACACCTCATATAATAATATGAGTAATGAAAATTGCTCTTCTGACATGCAGAATCACTCATATCATATGGATAATTCAGGGTATGACAGCAATAATTATAAGTATCAAGAAGCCAGTTCGACTATGCAGGGACTTGAAAACTCTTTGCCGTGTGAATGTGGATCAGAAAGCGAGATGGAAAATATAAACTCACAAGCAGAAGAAGAAAAAAGATCAAGTATGTTGAAATTTTGTTTCTAATAATATTGTAAAATTATAATTAAGTTTCTCATAATAATAATATTAAATTAAATTTTATTTCTTCTTAATAGCACGAAAATATAAAAAATTCTGCGTCTAATACGCATGTTTAAATTTATATAACATTTTAGATAATTTGAATGCTAATAAATGTGTCATTTTTATGAAATATAACATTTTTCATTAATATTCTTAAATGTTATCTTTTTCCAGAATCCATTGACTCTCATGAAGATGAAAACATAAATCAAGACATAATGCAAACAGAAGATACAGACAGGCCCCAAGGAAAGAAGAAAGCAAATTCTCAGAAAAGACACCCTCCTCTGCCTCCGCGCAAAAACTGTAGAATGAAATGTTCAGAACTCTTTACAGAAGAAATGCGTTCGAAAATCAACAATGATTTTTGGAATCTGCCGACCTGAACGCATAAAAAACGATTTTTTTCAACTCATGTAATTGGAAAAGAAATTCAAAGAAGAACTGCTGGAGACTTATCTAAAAGATCAAAAACGTTTGACTATCGACTGACAAACCAGAATGAATCTTGGACACAGGTCTGCAGAATATTTTTCCTCACAACCTTAGGCTTTCAGAAATCAAATACTTTTGCACTAAGGAATGCTTTAAAAAGTATGAATCCCACTACGTTAGAACCATCAGCGGATAAACGAGGGACTTCGAAAAGAAATAAGGATTTAATTGAGGAGAGAGTAACGGCTATTCATAATCACGTTGAATCTTGTCACCCGTACGTTTCTCATTATAGATGCAAACATGCTCCAAATCGTCGATATTTGCCCGATAATTTCACAATCAAGGCATTATTTGATGACTTTATTGAAAAAAATCCATTGTATGCTGAAAATTGTTCATACGAAATGTGTCGGATCGAGTTTAACAAAATGAATATTTCCTTAACTAAATTGGGGAACGAAGAATGTGAAAAATGCGAAACTTTTGAACAACATAACGCTTCACATACTAGAGATAATTTATGCCTAGAATGCGACATATGTCAGGATTGGTCACGTCACAAGAAAAAGGCAGAAGCAGCTCGAACTCTGTATGTCCTTCATCGAGATCAGCAGTCTAATTCCGATTTAAATGCAGCATATTATTCAGCAGATTTGCAAAAAGTGATAATGTTGCCATCTATGCCATCGTTCAAGTCCGTTACGTTCACACGCCGTATTATAGCTTTTAACGAAAGCTGATCATTTTCACCACCAAGTGGAAGAATCCATGAAGAAGCAAAAAATATTTATGACTTCATCGATTTTGAATCTGCGGTTAGAGAAGCTAGCCCTCGAGTAGTTATCAAATCGATGACTCCTAATGATTTCTTCGATTGGCGTGATTACACATCACATACTAAACTAAAGAATATGACTAATCGACCAATCCTGAATGATATTAAACAATTAAGAGCTACGAGGGAAAGTACATCAATTGATTACAAGATGGATTATAATGTGGTAGAGGACTTTAAAACGCTTGATTTTCTCCAAGTATAGTCAATTAAATCAAAAATTTCTAAACCAGAAAATCGAAAATGCTTTCGTGGAATACCTAAAAGTAAGAAGAATGATATCATCACGAAGCTAGTGCGTTCAATGCCTTCAAGTCGGAGAGAATTTTGGTACAATTTACCAGAAAGTGACGTTTCGGACCTTATACACAACTTCGATGATGGTGACAATTAAAACGATTATTAATAAATTATTATTAAGAAGTTAATAATTACACTGATTTGTTTGTACTGATTCGTTCATTTAATAATAAATTAATAATTGCAACTTAATTTTATTTTTAAATTAATTTTTGGAAAATTTGTAGTTGTTAATTTTTTTCAGCAGGAAACTCGAAGGTTCTTCAAGGCGGATTCCTGCATTAATATTTAGCCTATCTACAGTTTTGCGTATAAATAATTGGAATTCGCAATTTTTTTTTGTTTTAATGAATATAGCATGTCCGATTTACCCAAGAACAGTACTTTTCTTTTCTAAAAATCTCATACGTTAAAAGGTACAGATGCAAACGCGTTTTATTGAATATCTCGGATCGTCTAAAATGCAGATGAGTGTTTCTTCATCAGGACGGCAGAATCGTCTTGGTCTTTAAAAACTAATATTTTTTCTTTTGTTGACTTTTTTCACGTGGTGCGTTGAATGTCATAGAATAGTCATTTTCGTTTTTTTTTTTTAAGTTTTGGAAACGCTATAACTCTGGTAATTTTGTTGCTATCAAAAAAAGTCATAAAGATAAATTGTTCATATTTTTGTGCACTATAAACAGCACTATATGAAAAATTCAAATCTTAAAGAAGTGGTCATAAAATTTTTGGAAATGGTCCAAATTATTGCATTTTTATTTAAAACAGCTGGCTAACGAAATCATCCTTTCTTTTCATATCCTTATAAAGGATGCCAAAGGGAAATTCAATAAAATAATTAGTTCAAATGTTACTGTGTTTACAGACTACAACAACAACGACGATAATGACAGGGTCGACAGACAGACGTCATCATAATACCGGTTTCTTTGGGAATTAGGGATTCTCGAAAAGTGAAAATTTCAAGAAATCCGCTATAGTCAGTTTTCTCATAAAACAATACCTTCTTATTATGATGAGAATGTAATAATTCAGTATTTTGTGTGCGATTAAAAGATGAATTTTCGATTTTTTTTTAAATTATTAAACCTGTTATGATGACCTTGTAAGTTTTTCAAAACGTAACGTTTTCCTTTTCTTACCTTTTTTTATATCGTGCGTTGATTGGTTTAGAATTTTCATTTTCATTTTGTATTTTGAAAAAGCCATAACTGTGATAATTTTCATGTTATCAGAAAAATCCATCAAGATAAATTGTTAACATTTTCGTGTGCTATAAATAGCCGTACGTGGAATTTAAAAATCTTTGGCCCCTAAACCTGTGTGCCAAAGCCAAATTCTATTCAATTAGTCGGTCCATAGACATCCAGTATACATACGACAACGACAGACAGATACCAACCTGAAAACTTTTTGTTCCTTCTGAGGAAATCTCAAAAAGTCGATATTTGATGGAATCCGCGAAAGTCATTTTTCGTATGAAACCAATACCTTCTCATTATAATGTGAATGTAAAAGGCGCGTGCCCTATCAAAGAAATGTGAAAATCAAAATTTTAGATCTTATTTAGGCAAACGATTTTTTTATAACACATTTTACTGTACCGAGTGCCGTCTTCCACACATTTAGTTTGTTTATTTTTTCGCAACTTGTATCAAAAAGTAATTCATTATGAATTTGTAGTTTTTTACAGTGCGTGTAATTTGAGCTTTTTAATTTTTTTCGTATTTTGCATAGTTTAACCAAAAAATGGAATTTGTGGATTTTTTTTTGTTTTGTAGGATCAAATTTGGAATGTTCAACTTTTCGACCAAATAAAAAAAGTTGTTATCATAATCCTGTAGGACCTTCAAAAATCAAAGTTTTTCTTCTTTTGACTTTTTTTCATATCATGTGTTGTTTGGCTTAAAATGTTCATTTTAGTTTTTTTTTGATTTTGAAAATGCCCTAACTCTGATTATTTTCTATTTATAGAAAAAAGTCATTAGGATAAATTGCTTGAATTTTTGAATACTATGAACGACCGTACATAGAATTTTTAGATCTTGAAAAAATGTGGTTTCAAAAATTTTTGGTACGACCAAATTTGGAATTTTCAACTTTTTGACCAAATTAAAAGAATTTTTATAACTTTTTGAATACTATAAATAACCGTACAGAGAATTTTGGATTTTTTAAAAAAGTGGTCTCAAAAATATTCAAAATGTGCCCACTTTTTGAATTTTTATCCAAAATGGCTGGCTAACGAACTTGACCTTTAGTTTAGGACACTTAACGAGTGTGCCAAAGGGCTATCTAATACATTAATTTTTTCGAAACTTATGATGTTCACAGACAGACATACAGACATACAGACAGGCAGACACATTCGTAAATACCTGTTTTTCGGTTTCAGAGGGTCTCAAAACGTGGACATTTGACAAAAACTGGGGGGGGGGGTCAAATTTTACATAAATCTAATACCTTCACTGATGAGAAGGTAATAACAAAGTTAAAATTCCAGTTCATTTGGCGCTCTTTCCTCATTTGCGGTTCCTGTAAATGACGCCTTTATTGTGTATTAGTGAGTTTACCGCCTTAATGTATGTCTCTTGTCTACTTTGCCATATGTTCGTCGTTGTCCAAAAATATTATACAGATTTGTTTTTTCATCAATTAAGATTTAGTTTCTTCCTAAAAAAGCCTCTTTAATTTTGTTGAGGTTTTTGTATGATGCGATTTTTCATCTTTAATTGAAGTTAGTGACACCAATCATTATTATTTTAAAAATTGACTCATTTATCGACATGATGTTTAACTCCTGAATTGAATATTCTTGTTTTTTACAAGAAAATAAGCACATGTATTTTTATTTCTCTTACTTTTTTTCATAAAAAATTGTTTGTGACAAAATGTGAGAAACGATTTTTGATTTATATATTATTTATTTTGGATTTTCTGAAAAAGGCGCGCAGTGATAAACGAAACGACAAATAATAATATACGAACTTTCTAGTAATTTTGTTTTTTCTTCCATTTCATTTAATGAAGACCGTAAGACCTACAAAAATTCTTACCAATATTCACATTGACGTTCGAAGAAAGTATTCATTTGATTCTTAACAAATCTGCTTATTAAGTATTTCTATGTAATTAAGCATATAATTCATTTATAATAAATAGGCTGAATCTTAAAATAAATATTTGAATTGTTTAGTGCAATTGCTTTCATTATGATGCCCATCGAGTTTTGACAGTCTTTGCTTAAGGGCATGTTATTATTATTACACCATTAAGCCATTTCCCTTTCGGGGTAGGCGAGACTCACTCGGTAGGGGAAAGGAGTAGTGTGTGGAAGGGATAGAGATTTTTCAGATTGATCCAGAATTCTCGTGCTATTTAAGTAAATAACACGTTCGTTCCGCAACACTGCTCCGACCCAGGTTGCTGATCAATCTCTCTAGCAATCACCCCAAATGGAGAACCTCACGAAGTCGTTATGTAAGGTTCCCCACTTGGGTGCATTAGTAGCCAAGGTCTTTTGTTTCAGGCGTCATTCACTCTACTGACACTCTTTTTATTAACTATTTGCCGCCATACTTTCCTTTCCTGGCATACTTCTCTAGCTTCTTTTATGTCCAT
>NC_046660.1:117896086-117905294 GCF_010883055.1 Belonocnema kinseyi | reverse complement strand
TCCCATGTGTCTACTAGCGTCTCTTCTGCACCACATTCTTTTAGAATTATCTCGTTACTTACTTTGTCCATCAGGGTTTTCCCGCACATTATGTGCATGAATCTCATGTCAATTGTGTTCATTTTACTCTTATCTTTTTCTTGATAAGTCCATGTCTCGCTACCGTATAGTACAGTCGGTACAAATATAGAATTATTTATTGCCATTTTAGCTTTATTTGATATATTTTTACTTCTGATAAGGGGACCTGCTCTACCAATAACCTTCTTACCTTCATTTATTCGTCTATCTAATATTTCATCTATCTTTCCGTCCCTAGTAAATAAGCTACCAAGGTATACGAACTTATCAACTTGTTCAATTCTTTCATCATTTAATAAAATATTGCATAGTGTTTTCTCACTCTTTCCTTCGAACACCATAGTTTTTGTTTCATTTGCGTTAATTTTAAATGTGACACAGCTAAATAATACCTATATTACCGACCTCACTTTATCAGTTCACTGAATGTTTTTTTGAACCTAAGAACTTGTTTTGTACATAAAATATCAAGCTGAAACTTTGGAAAATATATTAGACTACAATAAAGTACGTTTAAGTACTGCATTTTAGTAGGAACTTCACTGAAAATTAATTAATCTTTTTTCTGAACCTCGACATTTTTTTAACGTTCGAACTTTTTTTATACATAAAATATCGGTCTCAAACTTTGAGAAATGCAAGAGCTGAAAAAAATACGTTAAAGTAAAAAGCTTAATAATAAAAGATGTAAAAAAAAACATTTCAACTATCAATTGCATCGGCATCAGCCGGTAACGTTGTACACAAAAATACGAACCCTGTCAAGAGACAAACGACGACTGACAGACCAATTTTTTGTTTTGTTCATGACATTGCGAAACTTTTATGGTTTTCTCATTCTATGAAGCATAATCTAAAAATAAATAATGGTTTATGTAAATGAACAGTATGTATAAAATTAAAAACAATAAAAATTATGAAATGAGCTAATTCGCTAAACATTAATATTTAAGAAAAAAAAACTCACGGAATTAAAACTAACCACAGCATATATATAGAATTGTTTTTAATCAAATGTTTAGATTCAATGGTTATGCTTATTGCGAAAGGTATATACCAGAGGTTTTCGGAGCAAAATCAAGAAGACGCAATTTTGACCTATTTTTGAGAAAAATGCATTTTAAAAATTACGAACGCATAGTCATCGAGCCGATGCCAGATTATTTTGAAGTTTCGGTAGTTCCTTGGTTCAGCGCTTGGCTGATAGCTGCAAGTTTGTGCGTTCGATTCTCGCTATCCGTACTTTGTTGTTCTTTTTTTTATTTATCAAAGTGCTTGTATACTCATGCATTTTTTCAAATTTTTCCCATTGCTCCTTGCATAAGAAATAATGCTCTAAACTTGACTGTTCTTAAATGTACCCGAAAATCCTTATTGTTTTTTTTTTTTTACATTTTTCAGTCTGCAAAGCACGCACATTTTTTTACATAAACGCCTTCAAACTCATTTACGTAGAACACTTTTAGCTTTCATATGACTATTGTGTATTGCGCTAACTTTTTTTTTTGCTGAGTTGTTAAGCTTGAAAGGCAGATGCCTATAGTCTTCTCACCGATAGTAATGCTCAGTGCGATATTTCTTCCTTTTACTTATTATTTAAAACTGTCAAGAACATCACAATATTTTTGTGAAACCAATTTGTAATAATAACATTGTTAAAATTTCGAATTACAGTGAAACTCTTCAATAGCCCTCCCTTCTATAGCCCTTCCGGGAATTGACGCCGCGCTGCATATAGGTCTTAAAGAGCGGCGCGGGGTGCGCCAGATTTACGGCTGTCACTCAGGCGAGCACTCAGGCATGAACAAACAAAAGTGGAACGGGCTATAATGAGTTAGTTTCTACCCACCATCAGCTCCAAAATTGACGCTGTAGAAGAGTTTCACTGTAATTTGAAATTTAAAAATCGAATGGAATTATTAGTTTCTATTCCAAAAGTCAATTTTAATCTTGGATGGTATTAATTGAAAACAGAAAGTATAAATTCGTTTTTTTCGTATAGATTAATTAAGAATGCGTCATCAACGTAACGTGTATAAGCTATAATTTTAAATTCAACTTTTAAGAAGGCTTAAGATTATACATCTTACAGATTTACCGTGGGACCTTCAGGTCTGCTTTTTTCTGTTAAAATTGATAATTTTCTCAATGAAAGTTACATACCAGAGGTTTCCTGAGAAAAATACCCGGATTCTATCCGGTCTCTATATAGAATCGAGGCTTGTGAACCGGCTACCTGGTTCTACCCGGTTCCTATCTGGCAAATGAAACCAGAAATTAAAATAAGGATATGCTTTTCTACCCGGTACCTATCCGGTCTCTCTAAGGCACCTGGCTTATAAATTATTTAGTAAAACTGTACAGGCTACCTGGTTCTACCTGATTCGTGTCTGGCAACTGAAAGCAGAAATTAAAATAAGGGTATACTTTTTTACCCAGTTTCTATCCGGTTTCTTTAAGACACATGGCCACTTGTAAATTTTTCAGCTCTTTACTACAGTCTCTGAATCTAACGATCTGGATAGTCGCAGAAACAAGTAAATAATTTAATTTAGTCAAAAAATGCTACTTATTATTAATCATATGTGACTAAAAATTTAGTGAAAAGTTGAAAACAGTGTATTAAAACAAATATTGAAATACAACTAATATTGAATAAAAATGTTTACTAAAGTAGATTGATGACCAATTTCTTAATTATCTTTACATGTTACTTCTCTTATTAGTAGATATTATTTATCATCGAAATATTGTACATACTTCTATAAAATTCTCACTAAAGATAAATCAATTATTTTAATTCTTGGCTAACCCACTTATAATCCGGATAGGTTTCCAATAGGAACGAATAACAAACGGTTATATATTTTTGCGTTCCTAATATAATCGTTGATCACTCCAATATTCCTGATACATTCACTAAATATTCCTATACACGTATTCTTTCAATATTCCTACTATCGGCGAGAAAATCATAGGCATATGCCTTTGAAGATTAACAACTGTCAAAAAAATGCTAGCGCAAAAAAAACAGTCATATGAAAGCTGAAAGTATTCTACATAAATGAGCTTGAAGACGCTTATGCAAAAAAAATGTTGTGCTTAGCAGACTGAAAAATGTAAAAAAAAGTAAGGATTTTCGGGTACACTTAAGAACAGTCAAGTTTAGAGCATTATTTCTTATACAAGGGGCAATGGGAAAAATCTAAGAAAATTCATGAATATGAGGAAAACTGTTGTGAACCAGTTGCAGTTGAGAAATTAAAAAAATAATAAAAATTGTTGCTTAAAAGTACAAAAATGTGCAATTACTTCAGTTCTAATACAGATATTAAAGCGATTAAAACTGCAAACTGTAATGGGCAGGCTCTGTATTTATTTTCAATCACCCGTGAAGATGTGTTGGTCTTATTTTTTGTGAAAATCGCGATATTTTTAGACATTTTTTTTTGTTGGAAAACGAGTGACAAAAAGCAGGGGGGGGAGCGTTTTTTTACTGCTGACCGCTGGTCCTTTTCTTTGACCCCGTGGCCAGGTGCCATCCAAGCATTCAGAACTAGGGGTCAAAGAAAGGCACCAGTGGTCTGCAGTAAAACAAAAAGCACCCCCCCTTCTTTCTATCGCTTGTTTACCAACAAAAAAAATGTCTAAAAATATCGCGATTTTCACAAAAAATAAGAGCATCACATCTTTCTGGGAGATCAGAAATAATTACAGAGCCTATCCATGACAGTTTGCAGTTTGAATCGCTTTAATATATGTATTAGAACTGAAGATTATATAGTTGCACATTTTTGTACTTTTGAGCAACAATTTTCATTATTTTTCAAATTTCTCAATTGCAACTGATTCACAACAGTTTTGCTCATATTCATGAATTTTCTAAGATTTTCCCCATTGCCCCTTGTATAAGAAATAATGCTCTCAACTTGACTGTTCTTAAATGTACCCGAAAATCTTACTTTTTTTATATTTTTCAGTCTGCTAAGCACACCAATTTTTTCACATTGACGTCTTGAAGCTCATTTACTTAGAACACTTTCAGCTTTCATATGACTGTTTTTTGTTGCGCTAGCATTTTTTTAACTGAGCTGTTAAGCTTCAAAGGCGGATGCCTATGCTTTTTTCGCCGTTAGTAGATATTCCTGGTATTCTTGATATTCTTTATAATCTCAAATATTTGTAATATTACAAAATATTTCGAAATATCTCTAAATATTCTGAATATATATATTGATATATATTACAATTGGAAACGAGTCAGCCGGCCCTCACTGTTTACGTTTCTGTTCTCCCAAATTCAGTCCAAGGCCAATTGAAGGCGAGCCCCGAAACTTGACTGGAAGAGATTGTTTGGTGTACAAAATATTTTCAAGTACTTAAAATGATTTTAATGCTTTTCAACATAATTTAACGGGACTTACAAATTCTTTTAAATTAAAAAGGTTTAAAGTTTATGAGATCAAGAGATTTTTATTGATTTTAGGGGATTTTGTGGCATTTCAATGGATTTCATATCGTTTAAAAAGTCGATAAAGGAATTTCAAATATTACAAAGAATTTAAAATTATTTTTAAAAAATTCAAAGAGTTCAAGGATTTTCATGTAATCTACTAAATTTCTTAAAATGAACATTGATTTTTTTTAAGTCCTTTAAAATATCGTTAAATATTTTTGAATTTAGTTTAAATCTTGTTTATTCACATAAAATATTCAATAATAATTTTCAATATTTCCAAAGTCTAAAATCTTAGTACATATATTATTATAAGCGTAACGATATTTTCTATAAAATGGATTACAAAAATTTGCAGATGGCCCTGCGCAGCTGTATGTTATATTTCAAATTTTTTTTTCATACTTGAATCTAGGTTAGCCGAGAGGCTTTCGGAGTTAAGAATGCGAAACTTGCACGGATCGAACCCGCGGCGAATAACAATTTTCATAGTGTTCGTTTATAAATGGTGTAGTGATTGTATAATATTAAATAATAGTGAACTTAAACATGTGAACAAATGTAAGAGTATAATAGTAATAATATAATAATACAAAATATTAATTTTTTGCGGCGAAAAATCGGTTAACATTTAATAGTACTGCTCTCTATAGTTTCATGACTTCTTCTGTATAGACTATATTTAAGGCCATGTGATGAGTGTAATAGCTGATCAAGTGAGCCCTAAGATCAATATTTTTTCAAACATATTGAAAAATAAAAGTTTACAAAACGCGGAAATTTTTTTCGGGAAATTTTAATGAATATTAAAGGATCGTTTGTGGACTTGCAAATATTTGGAGAAAGAAAAAAGTATATTCATGCAAATAATGATTATCGACGGACACATTTAGATTTTACAGCAGAAGTTTGACTTTTAACTTTCTCTGACGGAAATCATGCAATCTGTTTTACCCACAGACCCCTAGAAGTTCGAAGTTGTCTACTCGCTACGCTAGTGCTGCTTTGACACAGCTGATACCAGACTGATACGTATGTCAGACCAAATATGTTTATTTCCATTTCAAGTGCAAACATTAGTTTTTCATTATTGGTGCATAATGTTCGTGACCGATTTTTGTTGTTTTGTCCCACTTTGATAAATATAAACCTCATAACTAGCCCATTGACAACATTGCAAATTGCTTGCAGGGTTTGACGACAGCACGGTCGGTATTTCCCTAAAATAGAAATTAAAAAAAACTTTTTTACTATTCTAATTATTTAGGACCAGAGACAAATTCTTGCATGCCTTCTATTTGTCGTGCAATTTTATGTTTTTCGTAACCTGCCTTTTAATAAAGAATACGTCACCGCGGCTTTTGAATTATATAGAACTTTGTAAGACATTCCGTTGTATAGTTCAATGCAAAGTAAAACAAAGACTATTTGATGATTATTATTACACCATTAAGCCATTTCCCTTTCGGGGTAGGCGTGACTCACTCGGTAGGGGAAAGGAGTAGTGTGTGGAAGGGATAAAGATTTTTCAGATTGATCCAAAATTCTCGTGCTATTTAAGTAAATAACACGTTCGTTCCGCAGCACTGCTCCGACCCAGGTTGCTGATCAATCTCTCTAGCAATCACTCCAAGCGAAGAACCTCACGAAGTCGTTATGTAAGGTTCCCCACTTGGGTGCATTAGTAGCCAAGGTCTTTTGTTTCAGGCGTCATTCACTCTACTGACTTTTTATTAACTATTTGCCGCCATGCTTTCCTGTCCTGGCATACTTCTCTAGCTTTTTTTATGTCCATGCATTTTTTCATGCAGGCTCTCGTGTTTCTGTGACTTCTTATGTCTCTTCTAACTGGGGTCTCATTCACACATTCTAACCATTCTTTCCGCGGTCTACCTCTGGGCATGCTGACATTTACTTTACCTTGATACACTTGTTTCGTTAGTCGTTCATTTGGCATTATCTCAACATGTCCGAACCATCTTAACCGATTTCTTTCCCATGTGTCTACTAGCGTCTCTTCCGCACCACATTCTTTTAGAATTATCTCGTTACTTACTCTGTCCATCAGGGTTTTCCCGCATATTATGCGCATGAATCTCATGTCAATTGCGTTAATTTTACTCTTATCTTTTTTTGATAAGTCCATGTCTGGCTACCGTATAGTACAGTCGGTACAAATATAGAATTATGTATTGCCATTTTAGCTTTATTTGATATATTTTTACTTCTGATAAGGGGACCTACTCTACCAATAACCTTCTTACCCTCATTTATTCGTCTATCTTATTTCTCATCTATCTTCCCGTCCCTAGTAAATAAGCTACCAAGGTATACGAACTTATCAACTTGTTCGATTATCTCATCATTTAATAAAATACTTCATAGTGTTTTCTCACTCTTTCCTTCGAACACCATAGTTTTAGTTTTATTTGCGTTGATTTTTAGGCCCATGCTCTTCATGCTTGCATCTAGTTTATTCAACATTCTTTTTAAGTCTTCGATAGACTCTGCCATAACAACCTCATCATCGGCGAACGCTAACCCATGTACCCTCACTGTTTCTATATCCACACCCTCTCCGTAGAAGAGAGCCATTCTTAAACACTTGTCCATAAATAATATAAATAACTATGAAAACATAACGCATCCTTGTCTAACTCCTTCAATAATGTCGAAACAGTCACTCAGTTTCCCATTCTCTCTTACACTCGCTTTGCTGCCTGTTTTTTTTTTTTGCTTGTAGGATCCATCCATTGACTCCATACTCTTTCAGGACTTCCCAAAATGTACTTCTATCTACTTTGTCAAAAGCTTTTTCTAGGTCAACAAATGCACAGAAAAATTTTTTTCCTACTCTCAAACTTTTTTCTGTTATTTGCCTTAAGCTAAATATTTGATCCATACATGACCTTCCTGGCATAAACCCACTTTGGACTTCCCAAATCTTTGCTTCTGTTATTTTCATTTCCCTACGAATAAGTATTTTTGAATATATTTTATTTGCGGTGTTTAATAAGCTAATCCCTCTGTAATTATTGCACTCGCTTTTATCTCCCTTTCTCTTATATATTGGTACGGTAATCGCTTCTTTCCAATCGTCTGGGACGTCTCCCATCTCGAAACATAAATTTATCAATTCGCACAGTCTGTGTGGTATGCACGCGCTACCGCGTTTAAGCATTTCAGCGTTAATACCGTCTACCCCGGCAGCCTTACCGTTTTTCAAGTTCTTAATTATATCCCTAACCTCAGTTACACAGACTTTTTCAATTGAGTTTTCCATCGCATCGTGTTCAACATCGCAGTTGTGGTGTCCTATAGCTTCATCTCCGAATTGTCTCTTAAAATAGTCTCTGAAAGCCTCTAGTATTCCATCTGTACCATATACCATTTCCCCCCTACTATTTCTCATGTTGGCAATTTCTGTACTTCTGTTTGCTTTCATTTTTGTATAAACTAGTTTCCTGCTTCCTTCAAAGTCGTTTTGTATTTTCATCTCTTCTTCTGCTCTAATTGTATCTTTACTTTCTGTAACTAATCGTTTAAGTATCCTGTTTTCGCGTCTATAATTATTTCTACGTCTATTTTTTTCCTCATTGTTAAGACCTGCAATGTTCAAAGTTCTCTTGTACGCTTCTCTTTTTGCTTTTTGGGCAGCCTGAATTTCATCATTCCACCACGAATCACCAGACATTCTTCCTACAACTGCGGTACCACACACTTTGATCGTACATCTGACAAGGATATCCCGTAACATTGTCCAGGCGCCCTCTATATCTTTGTTTTTTATACCGTCCTCCCATGTTGCCCTATCTATGCTTTCAATTATCTTATTTTGCAAATCTATTCGCACATCCGGTTTCTGTAGGTTCTCAATTTTGATTTGCCTTTGTTTTGCTTTCTTGGTTCTCTTTTTTCTCCATCCCCGGCCTAAGTTAATTTTTGAGATCAGAAGGTAATGATCAGTATTGCATTCAGGACCCCTTATTACTCTTGTATCTTTGACTAACTCTCTTAGTCTTTCATCCGCAACAACAAAGTCAATTATACTGCGGCTATTTCCTTTAGACCAGGTGTACATGTGGATCATTTTATGCCTAAACCAAGTATTTGTAATAAACAGACCCCTTTCTAAGCATAGACCAACTAATTTATCTCCGTTATAGTTTGTTCTTGGATCCCCAAAATTACCTAATCTCTTTCTGTATCCTGATTTTAGATGCCCACGCAACCGTTCATGTCTCCTAGTAGAATTATTCTTTCCCCATGTTCGCAAATGTTTATTGTGTCATTTAAAGTATCCCAGAAGGCATCTTTTACTTCTCTAGTATGACTATCAACCGGCGCGTAGCATGCTATGATAAATAGTCTTCTAAATCCTACTTTCATTCTAGCCCACAGCAGTCTGGGAGACACAAAACCATGGTGTCCGAGATGCTGCTTTTCTCTTTCATTCAAAATGAGACCTACTCCTTGTTTACGATGTGAATTACAAAATTCAGAATCTGTGAGTCTGAATGAGTATAACCCTTAAAAATTTTGTTCCGAAAAATAAAAATTGTAACTTTCTAGAAGGATCTCCTAAACTGTTAGAAATACGTAAAAACAAACAACATTTTCGGTATCATCATCAAACAAGTATAATACAAATGAAAATCCGTCAATAAGTTG
>NC_046660.1:117889181-117895986 GCF_010883055.1 Belonocnema kinseyi | reverse complement strand
GAGTGACCTTGTACTTTCGATCTGCAGGTTTGCCGCACAAGTACCCGTCGGAATGGCGTAGTGCTACAGATAGTGGCAATAATGTAAGGCAAAAGAGGAGTGCGCTCATGGTGTCGCCCTGAAAGACACATCTCTGAAACGTGACCTTGTTAGTTGTCACACGATTTTTTATACCTCTCCCTCCGCTCTAGACTTCTCTTAGCGTCGGATAGTATCCGTATTCTCTCAACAATATTCTGCCTGATGGTCAGCAGCTTTGACTTGTTAAATGTGTAATAACGGATACGATGTTCGCGCGCGAACTTTCGAACCTTGGCGGTAAAATTCCTGCCAGATGTGATGTAGTGAATCACACACTGAATGTGGGACGCGTACTGTCTTGCCCCGCCTATCTTTATGGCAAGTTGATGAATTCGTCTTTTGGTCTTAGGATTAACCATTGGTTTTGTTTTACGGTTCGCATCGGCCAAAGCTCTTGCTGCATTATACACAGAATAATTGATAACCCAGAGGTCAGATTCTCCGGAAAAATGTCCACGAAGCTCTTCATCCATTTCAGCTAGATCTTTAGGCTTGAGAGAAACCTTGGTGTTGATGTTTCTTCGGGTCGTAAAGCATCGCTTTTCCTCTGTCGGATGCCTGTCCGCGGTTGGTCTTATTGTCACCTCTCTCTCTCTCTCTCTCTCTCTCTGTTGCCGGCTTGTTCTAGCTGTGGTAGAGTAGGCGTTCCACTTACATAGCCTCTTTTTCGGAGTAGTTCAGCATGGTTTCGCAGACGTTGCTGCAAAAAGTGCGATAGCTCCGGGTGTTTCTCGCACCACAGAGCATGCAGCCGTGCCAAGTAACCCCGTTCACGGGCCACACTCACATCGTAGCACTCTAGCAAGTCGTGATTCAGTCGCTTCGTCCACCGAAAGGTTGCGAGATCCCGCCGATTCATCGCATTGAATCCATTTTTATTGGCTCCCCCAGCTCTAGATTGGTCGGCATTGTTGGCCGACCCATTGTCGGGAGCCCTGTGCGTTCTGTTGTTTTGAACCACACTTACTACAACTATGTTTGGTGTTGTCATTGTTGTTCCCACGAAAATCTAGGGAAAGGGGTTCGTCCATCCTTGTAGAGCCCCGCATGCAAGGATAAGGCTGCGTACTCTGAGAGGTCGCCCGGTATCCCAGAGTCACCGTTCTAGACACCTCACCCAGGTTCCATTCAGCTTTCGGCACGGTTTTCAGACACAAAGATTAGCTTTTATGACAGTCAGAATGACCCTTTTTTTTAGGACAGGTATACACGCGAAGTTATAAACCGCTCGTGTTGGAGTTATAAAAATTTGACTCAAGAGATAAATTTATCTCTTCAAGACATAGAAACTTGTCACCAAGACATAAATTGAAGTCTGGCTCCGTCTCAAAACTGAGACATGCTCAAGTCGACCTTTTCGACTTCAGCATGTCTTGATTGGGGGCAATTCAAGTCCATCTCAATTCGAAACATTTTTACTCGGATTTACAAAATTCTCACATGATGGGTAATTTTTACTGCTTTCTTTTCAACAATTTCCAACTAATTTCAGGTAAACCTTTTTATCTTTTTCTTTTGATTTCTTTCAATTCGCAAGAATCGTAACCTCCAAATCTGAACATTTGATTATAAACAATTCTAGACAATTAACGGCTACTATAAATAAATACTTCAATTGTGGATTTTTATGTATAATCATTTTTGGGCTAACTGTTGTTGCACATTCCATGAGTATTGGACAAAAATCTTTGCCACAATACTATTGCTTTTGATTTGGTTGTTTTTTATTCCGTGAGTCTACTTTTTACTTAAATATCTTTGTTTAGCGAATAAGCTTATTTAATATTTTTTATTATTTTTTATTTCATACATACTATTAATTTATATACAGTATGATGTATTTTCAGATTCTGCTTAATCTGATGAGGAAAGTATTAAGGTTTCGAAACGTCATGAACGAAAGAAAAAATTTGTCTGGAAGTCGTAGTTTGACTCTTGTCACCATATATATTTAAATCTCATTCCAAGATTCTGATGTGCGTTATATACAGACCCTACTTTGACGCAAAGCTTGGAAAAACGAAAGTTGTGCGAAATTTCGAGCGTGATAGAAGGGTCTAAATTGCGTTTAAATCGCTATTTTCATACTTAAGTTTCATACTAGAGCAGGTAGGCACAAAGAAAAGTTAAAACACTTCAATGAGAGGAAAATCAGAGTTAACAGCAATACAGTAAAACACAAAGGAAAGTGGGAAGACATCAATTAGGAGAATGAAAGGTATCAATAGTACAATTGAGCACAATTATATACCTGAAGCTGATGTTGGGTCTTCAGATACCTAACAACTTCACTAATAATCGGAATTTAGAATAAACATAAAATATTTTAAATGGATTTAATGAAATTAGCAACTTCATTAATAATCTCAATTTATAATTTACTCTCGTTCTTCTGACATGAACAGCTTGATTAATAGACAAAGTACGACTTTATTATGGCATAAAAAGAGCAAGAAGACCTCTCCTTAGGATGGTAGCGAAAACGTACGTGGGGAGAAACCTACTTGGTGAGAGTTTGACAAAAAGGGAACCAATGAGTCTTTGCCATAAACGGAGAGACCGAAGCACGCGCGCATGCATACATACATGTATTTAAACAAGTCAACCTCAGTATATGCTATTCATACAACTGCTGGCCTCGTGTGGCCTCGGAATGAGTTGATGTACGGAGCAAGGGAGGCAATGCTTACTAACTGTTCACCCATGCGTGAAACACCAGCAGCTTAGGGACATAGGGGAAGTGCGCGGGTACTCGCATGCGTATATTGCTAATATTAAAGAATGGTTCACAAGCCAGTGATTGTTTACGTTTGGATTCCCCTGAGATACACCGAAGGTAATTCCCGGAAGCGTGCTTATCTTCAGAGTTGAGTGTAGATGTAGAGAATTGTAGGGGCAAATACCTGGTGACGTCACAAATATAATTGTAATCAAAATGAAGAAATAAAACTCATATATCTGTAGATTAAATATGAAATGTAGTATGATAGGGTTAATTTATTCTGTTCAAGAATGAGGTAAAAAAGAGTAAAAATGCCTTTCATTTGAAATACTTCAAGTTTAATCATTTAATATAAGATGCTCATCATTCTCTAAAGCATAGTCAGTGATAAGTGTGTCACAGAGCAACCCGCAAGGAAAAATTTCACGTCAGTCTTAAATCATGCTTAAGCCAGTAAAATTTTCTCAAGCCTGTTTATTCACACAATACTAGTCTGGCACTACACTGGCGCTGTCTAGTTTTTCTACGTGTTTGATCCAAACCTTTCTGCTGTGTAGTACCAGTGTTAGCGCTATCTAGGAGTTCTTTATGAATTTTAATATATGAAGAGTGTCCAGATATTTACTAGTTTCTAGACAAAGCCACGGTTTGGACTTAAACAAAAATTACAGATGTGAATTCAGAAAATGATATATTAATTAAAGATTTAGGATTTAACAATACATAATTGCATAAATTCTCAAGTTATATTTAAATGTACAATATTACATATTTAAAATAATACACAATCATTATTGAAAGTGATTGAAATCTCAATATACGAACTTTGTTCTTATAACAATGATTTTTGTTAAAAATTATTTATTTATTGCATAAATGATCATTATTTCATAGCCAAATCGCAAGTATAATCATACAAACTTAATTATTTATTCGTACATCACGTAATTTTAATGATTGAAAATTCTCCATGTTTTATTTAAATAACTATTACGTTGTAGCGAATTGGAGTTGGAATCCAACAAAAATGAAAAAAAATTACTTTTAGATAGCTTAGTGTATTAAAGCAACTGTACGAAGTTACAGCAACAGAATATAAAGTTACATGAAAAGATCGACACCCAGCGCACTATAGGTCACATTGCATTTTTCTGGTTTAAAATCTAATATAACGAGAAAGAATAGAGATACCTCAACAAATTAAAAAAAAAATAAAGTTCATGTTACGTGGATTCAAGGAAGATATGTAATAATGCCTGCATTGTCTATTGTAGAGCTTAAAGTAAGGGGCGAATTTAAGCATGTTTGAAAAATCAATGATCTGTTGCTTTCCTTTTTGCTCAATCTCCAAGGGAAATCATAATATAAATATAATTTTTTTCAATTGTAGTAAATATAATGCAAATTAAGGCAAAAATTAATAGGGTACCATCAACCTCTAAATTAAGGGTTGAAATAAGGGATAAGTGGCTAAAAATCAGGAAATTAGATGATAAACATTGTAAGGTGCTTTCGTGGGTGATAAAAACGATTCTAGTAACCATTTCTTCAAAATCCTCCACTATATGGATGGTTTCTTGCTATTATTCTCCTTTCTAGGGGTGGGAATAGACAGCGGGAATCTGAAAACGCGGAGTATCGCCGAATAGATTTGCAACTGGTTTTCGTCGATGTTGAATATTATTTTGACAACTATTTCTGCATTATTGTTTAATGTGTGGATGTTTCCTCTTTCCCCCCACTTTAGGGTATATTCGGAAAAGGCGTTTTGAAAACCTTATAAAACAGAAAAAACGAAAGATAAAGTTTACATCTATTTCAGGTGAAAGATTCACCGGAATAAAAATTAACCTTACCAGATAAACTTTACATGAATTGGAGATAATTTTCGATTTTTAACCTTGCGTGGATAATCTTTCGCCTTATAAGCGCTTCATTTTTATTCGAGATGTAGCAAGAATTACGACGCCAGCGCTAACTATCGTCGTTTAACCCTTGTGCGCACACTCGGGTACCCGTGCATCCACCACTGTACGTTTTTGCTTGTAACTGGAATAAAAAAAATCGCTTCGGACCTCCAGATCATCTGCATTTAGTTTAATTGTAAGCGAATCGTGATTATAGTTCATTCAAGATTTTTTTTGGTTACAAAAATAATCGTCTTTAAGTATACCTTCTTGGTGGACACACCCAGGGTACCAGGGTACCCACCATAGAAAAAATTCAATTTTGAGTGGATTATAACTTCTTTATCAAGATATTTGTTTTATTTACGTGAAATAGGTTGATTAATGATAGGATACATTAAATTTAAGATAATAAAAACCTTTATTATTCACATTCTTAACATTTGTGTTTACACATCCGCACCACCGAAAAAGACGATTTGCACTGAATACAGCGATGTCGCAGGCTATACCCACTCACGGCAACACCTTCGCTTTCCTTTTAAATGAGCAACAGTATGTACATTGTTTTAAAAATACCTCTGGTACTTACTTCTGATGTTGATTTATTGGAATAAGCAAAAAAAATTGGTATCGCATACATATTTAAAAAATTTTTTAAAGAGAGTTGGGTACACGGGCACCCGTGCGGACAACGTGGATAAAGTTAGGTGTGCGCACAAGGGTTAACTTCATTAAATTGGAGAGAGATGGGGATTTCCAACTATCAGTTTATTTTGCGCTTTTTGCTAAATGGTAATAAATAAATTCTAATTCGTCTACATGTTTTACCGAAATTTACTCAATTCAGCCGGACGTAGTCGACGACTTCAGAATTATTTTCCTAACCTCGGTGAAACTTTCGTCGAAATATGTTTAATTATTACCCGTTGCAGGTCTTACCTGCAACAAATTTTATCTTTTGTTTTTTCTGTGTGGTTTTAAATCTGTTGCACCGATATATAGCTCGAATGCCCTCATACTTTGCCATTTGCCCATTGCTGCTAAGAACGCCGTAGCAGACGACAGCTTTTATTCCATCGTAGGATAAACTTTGCCAAATAGCATGTAAACTTTAACAGCGGAAAATTTTACATGCAACAAAATTTAACTGTAGTTTTTCAGTGAAATCAACTTTTTTTCATTTCTTTACAAAAGTAAAACGGTTTTAAATTAACATTTCTCTAGTGATCTAAAAATGCATGCCCTTTGCTCTATCTGTAGTTGTTTCCGGGTGAAAGTCGGAAATTATCTTCAATTCATGTAAACTTTATCTGGTAAGGTTAATTTTGATTACGGTGAATCTTTCACCTGAAATCGATGTAAACTTTATCTTTCGTTTTTTCTGTGTCATATGAGGTCTTCAAAACGCCTTTTTCAAATATACCCTAGAGTACTGGGAACGAGGAGCTATCCACACATTAAAGAATAATGCAGAAATAGTTGTCAAAATAATATTCAACACCCACGAAAGACAGTTGCAAATCTATTCGGCGATATTTCGCGTGTTCAGATTCCCAATGTCCATTCCCATCTCTAGAAAGGAGAATAATAACAAGAATCCATCCACATAGTGGAGGATTTTGAAGAATACTAGAATCGTTTTACCACCCACGAAAACACTTTACAATTTTTTTCAGCGAATTTTCTGATTTTTAGCCATTTATCCCGTATTGCAACCCCTAATTCAGGGGTTGATGGTACCCTAATAATTTTTCCCTAAATTTGCATTACATTTACTACAATTAATAAAAATTTTATTGATATTATGATTTCCCCTTGAGATTCAGCGAATATTTTTTTAATGAATATATTTTTTAATTTTATACGATTTTGAGAAAGAGCTAATTATATTATTTTTAAAAATTATTGGTACAATATTAGTAATATATTGTACCAATCATTTATTTTAATAATAATATAATAAGAGACAATTCCAAGAACTTTTTTCATTATGGAACCAAATATGGAAATAAGAGCATTTTTGATTAGCTGTAACCTACAGAATTTTATTAAAGCCATAAGTCATGTATGTATCTAATACATAAATAAAGGT
>NC_046660.1:117883103-117889081 GCF_010883055.1 Belonocnema kinseyi | reverse complement strand
ATATATTTTTTTGTCATTATACCTAAAAATATATCGGCCTATTATCTGGAAAAAATTATAGGCACTTCAGCGAGAAAACGCAGCTAGATAGGCTGTCAAGTTTAGCTATATTTTTCACCTAGAATTTCCAGCTGAACCTGGTTAGGTGTGACACTTATACTTGTTTATCAATAGAAATATAGGCATGACAGCTAAATTTTCTAGATACGACACCTATATTTTGCCTGCAAGAAAATCTGTTCAATACAGCTAACTATTTAGGAAGACGAAATCCAGCGATACTTTCTAGCTGGGATAGCAAGAATTCTAGGTAATATACCTAAACATTTTTTTCAGTGTATGTACAATATTTGCTGACTACTGCTTTCATTTTTTTGTGTACGAACCATTTTTTTTATTCTGTATTAACTGAAAAATCAATATACCAGACTTTTGTGTAATAAAAAATAATAATATCATTTATTTATTACTTTTTTTTAAATAGACTATTAGTCTACAAACTAGACAATCCGAGCATTACATCACAGTCTAGCCACTAGACAGTCAGTCTGTGGCGTGCTAGTGTCGACTCAAGGCTGACTATACAGAAACAATACAGCGCCACAAAATTTCTCCAGGCGAGAATTAGTAAAAATCCTCACTGGTTTTGTTCAGCGACATGTGAGTTAGGGCAGGTGGGAAATATGGGGTACCTTAATTTTCTCCCCTTACTGCCGTAAATCTTTTGTTTATTGTTTGTTGCGTACCAATTCATAATAAATTATAGTGCTCTGTTGGACTGTGGGCGTGATAGCCCGTGAGGTGAAACCCGGATGCTTAATATTTAATGCCTATTATGCCACACCCGTCTTCATTACTCGAAATCGACCAGCGACCTCCGAACACTGTTATCAACTAGAAAATTCGAGTCCTCTGGTTTAAGCGTTAAAAAATCAAGTGGGGAAAACATTGCAGCTTAGTGAATGAATAATTATTTTAAAGGTTAACATTTTTTACATGAATGAGCCTGAAACGAAGAAGTGAACAAATTTCCATTGATACCAGCTCAGGAACCGAAGCCCAGTTCTAGTCCACGGCAGTTATTAATTAGAAAAAAAAGTATCACTATTTTTTTCAAAAAATACGAAATATCCGGTTTTGTCCCACCTCTCCCTAATTCTCATTCAACACCTTAATGCAGAATATGAAGAGATCAAAATGATATTATTCGCATATTTGACCAAAACTGATATGGAGCCCTATATTTCAGGGATCACGATATTAAATTTCTTTAATAGGCTTAGAATTAAAAACAATAAGCTCCTAATTAAGTTACTGATAAATCAGAAATCAGAAGAAAAGTGTTTCCTGTTCTTGATGAAATGTTACGAGCATACACAAGAGTAAACTCGATTTAAGATCAGCTTTTACTGCAAGAGGTACATAAAAACAGGCCTACCTTCGGCACCAGACCATTAAAACTTTCCTATTGCAGCTTAGACATTCTTGGTGCTTTTGTTTCATTACATCGCTTGCAGCTAACGAAATTACCGCAATTTCGCAGCAAACCGCCACTGCTAAATGCCTTAGCGGTGGTAGTGGAGCTGTTGAACTCGTGAAATTTCATAAAGGTTCGGGAGAATTACAGAGAAAAAAATTTCATCTTGCCTAACACTTGAAGAACGATGACATTACGAATATTATTTCTGCTACTCTGTAATCTACACTCTACAGCATAGAAGGGAAATCTTTCAATAAAAGATATTTTATCAGGGTTTTTAGGCAAATCAAAGCTCAAACAAAACTTATTTTCTACTTCAATTTGGAAGGTCATTTTTAAGGTTGTAGTTGAAGCACTTACATAAAAGAAGGTTGATGGTAATAGACGTGTCTGATAGTATTCTGACCCCTCCATTTTGCTTTAGTTCCTACTCGATATCACAAGACTTGGAACAGCGTAGTATGTAAAAACGCGACGTGGGACAGTATTAAATAGAGGTTTAGATATAAGGGACATATGGAGTATATAGGTGTTTATTTAAAAAGATAGAGGGGGTTTTCAGGGCGAACAGAAAAAGAAGGTGCTAGGGGTAGATAGAAGTATGGATATGGACTGGACACGGAAAAAGAGAATTAAAGAATATGGTAATAGATATTGAAACATAAAAATATCACATTTTTTCGTATATGTACGTATATAATTCTGCATTGGAGATCTTTTGATAAGACAAAGTAAAAAAAACATCTAATGAGTAATCTAACGTAAATTATTTATGCTAACAGAGTAAAGTGGGATAAAGGTCACTTTTGTAGCATTGAACGTAATAACAATTTGAACGTTTGTAATCTCACCTAATTTTTTCAGTAGACTAGCTTATCACATTGATCCTTATAAAGTACTTTCAGGACCACACGATAATAACTGTTTGAGTGGCATCATTTTGCATAAATCATGTTAAGTCTCCAGCGAGTGTAATCACATCAACTATTCGATGTAGATATAAGCATATAAGATGCTAAGTTTTAATAACGTGACTCGTTGCACGAATTCACCGGAATCTTTCTTTCCCACTATCCATTTTCCCCTCTGATCTGTACAATCTTAATATAAAAGCGATCTTAGGAGCGGCAATAACTTCTCAGCTGCAACGAGCACAGCTCTGATAAACGGCACCCAGTTTAAGTAAAAGTTTTTTAAATCTCTTCAATGTGCTGAGAGTTTCCTTCTCACCTCTCTATTTAACATTTTAAGGACAACTTTCATGTTAAAAAATAAGTACTCTGGCTATGATTTTTCGACGTAATCGCGAAATTAAACCTTATGATGAAATTAAATGTTAAAATAAAAGCTATATGATATTACATTACAATTAGTAGGCACCTGTTGCAGCTGTAAATACTTCTTATAAGTTAAAAAATAATAATTAATGATACCAAAATAATTCAGTACAGATGAACAATTTGTTTAGGACCATTAACTTGCGATATGTAAGTAGCATTATTAATGAGTTGTCATTTGGATGTTTTCAGTGTGCGCATAGTGTCGGTCACGAATATAAGATCGCCTGGTTTTTCATCATGATTTTAGTTCTCTTAATTTGAACAATACGAGGCCTAAAAATTGTTCTCTTACATACGTGAAAAACTACACAAATATTTGAATTCTTTACCGTACGTGATGGAATAATTGACTTTCCATGGAATGATCATTCTGTTGCCTTGTTACATCTTACAATCTTCTTTGCACTTTAGATTTTGGTAGTACATCAGACAAGTATTTATTCTTTTCTTTCCTCTCTCAGAAATAAACATAGCTGTCCACATGTAGTGGGAAGTTTGAAATTTCTACTCACGTCCATACCTTCCGCGAAAATAAATTCGGCCTGACGAACAGACGGAAAAAGGGGAGTGCCATGACGTTTCGGTCCACTCATGCAGTCAATCTCGATGGATATTCCTTGCTCCATGATTCGAAACCTTTCGCGCTGGTTCTCTACCCACCAAGATGAGGAAAAGTCTTCACACACCTCTTTTTTGATGACTAATGAAGTTCTTTTAATTTTAATTATGCCAAAGCTAAACAATTTTCTCTTTAAAGGTTTGATTGCTCTTAAAGTTATGCAAAAAATAAGTCCAGGGTGAACGTAATTTGTCTATTTTTTCAGTGGATGTTGCAAAAATATGGTAAATTTCGATGTTTTCTTTAATGTTAAACAACTTCTGAAATAATTAACATTTTTTAATGTTCTTAAACCATTTTAAAGCTATTTTTTCACCGTATCACACCAGCTTCTGAATATTTTTCTTAGAGTTTTAACAAAAAAGATGGAAAATGCAGTGTTCGTTTTGGCAACAAAAATATTTTTGTAGAATATATAAAACATATAATCACAAAGTTTTTATAAAATGTTCTTAAAAATATGAGTATTTTGTTTATATTAACCTACCCTAAAGAAGCGTGTGAGGTGCAGGGGCCTGAGAGAAAGATGCAATATAAGAAGAACTTAAATAGAGATGAATAATCTTTTATTCTTCGAATAAAATAAAATTCTTATTATTTTATCCAAATTAAATTGATTCAATTTTACAAAATGCTTGTCTTAATATTCCTAATTTATTAGGTAGATAATTAACATGATCCTTCTAACCGGATTGATTAAAGCAATAATCAGTGGATCACTTTATTACGGGGGTTAACTACTTCATACACAAAAAGAATAACAATCAAACTGCAGTGTTCGATCACAGCTTTTACAAAAGTCAGTGCTAATAATAGTGTATAATTTCCATGCAACTATTGAAAAGTTACTATTGTATCACAAGTGCATTAATAATTTAAGAAAATTCTGGCATTGGTCATTATTGGACTCTCCTTTAAGAAGCTTTAAATGTAGAACACTAAGAGCGACCTTTCATCACACAACCCAGAGAAATAGTGCTTCAAATACAGTAATTCTTTTATAAAACACCCTATATCTGAGTTCTTACCAGAAAATGCAGTCTTTAGAAATTCAAGTAGGGGCAATACATATAAAACACTACATCCAGAAGACATATAGGCTACGCGTTTAAAACGCCTTACCAGCAGAAAAATTAGACAATGTGGTTAATACCCCTGGAGATCGTCTAGGCAGAGTCAAGGCCAAATTTAGTGTGTACGTTTCTGGTGCTTATTGAAAATAGTGTCCGTTATTTTATGTATTTGAGTGCACCTTTTATATTTATTTGTACTAGGTACTTACGAACATTTAAGCTTTATTGTGGAGTAATTCTACTCATACTCTATTTCCACTTATCTATTGCCTGATCTCTTTGTGAAGAGTGGACCAACTTTTATAATCAATTAGAATCGATAAGTAATATTTCATTTTCGAAAAATGTGATAATTCACGATTCAGAGATATTTCAACTACATGGCTTATGTGAAGCGAGCGAGAAGGGATATACAACTTCTTTATACGTTCAGACCGAGAACGATAGCGGTCGGGTGTACTTTTCTCTTTTAAGTTCTAAATTTCGTATTGCTGCTTTAAAAAAGCTAACCATACCTCGATTGGAATTATGTGGAGCTTTATTATTGGTTAACTTATTTAAAAAGGTTTAGAATTATTTTTGTGTTAAAATCAATGCATCCACTTTTTGGGCAGATTCTTCTGAAATACAGGCTTCTGAAATACAAGACAAAACAGATATCGGTGACTGGCGTTACATTCGTGATAATCTGGCAGAGGAATTATTAAAAGGTTAATTACCTGATGAATTCTTGAAAAATAAACTAGGGTTCGAAGGGCCTCATTGTTAAAGTCAGGATGAAGATTTTTTGCCAAAATCTGAATTGAATGCTACACTGAAAAAAATGGTATAGCTGTTGTAGCTAGAAATATATTGCTGGGGAGATATAGCTGATTTGCAATAAAGTTTAGGTGGAACTGGAAACTAGATAGCTAAGACATAGAAACCGTTTGTCTCCTGCAGACAGAAAATGTCGGAGATAATTCTATCATTATTTGCTAATCATTCTAGCAGTCATGATCAAACAAAATATTTCCTATAATTAGTTTGCTCGTACAGCTAAAAATCGTAACCCAAAATAATTGTAACATCAGTTTTAGGCCTATAATTTGAAATGCATTAAAAAAATTTACCGCCTTGCATTAGTTCGCACAAAAGTAACACCCGACTTTTCCGTAAATGCAAGAAGCTCGTGCCTCGTGTCGTATAGATTGTGAGAGTTAAAAAATGAATAATGTATACAGTAATGCAACGACAATGATGTAACCGATTATGTAAATAATAGATTTAAACACCAGAATTATATTAAAGGTCTCAAAGGAAAGTGAGAATTCTTTTAACAGTGCGCGTATAACCTCCAAAAATCTTTGTTTACAACTTTTTTTCGATTCGCCTTATTGTACATATTGATATGTATTGATTATAACTGTTTTCAATTTAAGATTTTTAATAATTAAGTCATGTATGTATCTAATACATAATAAAGA
>NC_046660.1:117867445-117883003 GCF_010883055.1 Belonocnema kinseyi | reverse complement strand
GATATATCGGCCTGTTAGCTAGAAAAAATTAGAGGCACTTTAGCCAGAAAACGCAACTAGATAGGCTGTCAAGTTTAGCTATATTTAGCTATATTAGCTATATTCAATACAGCTAACTATTTAGGAAGACGAAATCCAGCCATACTTTTTAGCTGGGATAAAGACTATCGTCTATTTTAACTGTGAAGACCTAAATATTTTACTGCAACTTTACATTGCAGCGATTCATAGAAAACACAGGGCTAGCTAAAACACAATTTCCCTTTGAGTGGTAGAATCGATAACTCGACCACTTCAAATTATTAGTTAATTTTAAAGTGCTTGCTATGCACGTTTTGTCATTGAGACATTCAAATATATAGACGCTTTTAAATAAAATCCGGAATATTTATCGTTCCTACAGATAAGAGTTGGATTACCTACACGCGCTTTATACCGTGACCGTCACTTTGCAGTGAGAATAAAAATGGAATGAAATACAATTATTTTCTGTGAAGTTGGAGGTGTGTCAATTGTGAAACCGGATAGAGATGAACATTCTAGACGCCGATCACGATAATAGCGATCGCTTACGCGAAGAGATTCGCGTGAGATTCGCGGGCGAAGAAATCGAAAAAGAGACCGATCTAAGAGCGGAGATCGATCTCGGATTCGATCATCGCACAGTTCCAGCTCTGGACGAAATATTATGAGGAGCAGTTCTAGATATGACAAGACTTGTGGGAGACTTCAAGCTTTCATGTATACCCCTCTTTGCATGGTTTAAAAATATCTTATTATGGTTTGTAGATATCAACTTTTTGTATTATTATTTCTAGTACAAAAATGGATGCTCTTAAGGTTTAATGGGACAGACCAGACTATCAAAATATGAATATAATACTGTTTACATACAGGCCAAAGAAATAAAGGATGACATTTATTCTTTATATGTGAATGTATTAGAGATTAAAAAAGATTGTTATCCTTCAAATATTTAAATATTGGAATGAGAAGCGATAGTTGAGATTCAGTCTCTGATTGATTACACTATTGAGCGTCTTTTCAAAAATCCGAATTTATGCCTTCTGATTTCAGAAAATAGATTAAATATCACTAATTTGAACTCTAAAATTAAATATGACATTGATGAACCATCAACTGACTCAAAATGCAATCAGAAGTTTAATAACAACAAAACGTTGTATACTCATCATGATTAAATATGCACCATTGTTAAAGATTTCTTTCGGAATTTTACGAAATATGTAGTGGAAGTTTTTTACAGTTACATTTGTCGTAAAATTACGAAACGGTGCGTAATTTCAGTAGCGTTAATGGCATCGTATTTCAGTTACATTTTTCGTTAAATTCCGATTTTTTTTAAATTTTCAGTAATGGTAACGTAAAATTCCAAGACTAATATTTTTTCTTCGATCAATTGTAATTTTATTACATATACAGTGTTTATGTATTAAATTTTTAATAAACCGAAAAAAATGTGTTACTCTTCGAATTTTAAGTTACTTTTACGGAAATAGCTGCGTAGTATATCTGGTCAAGAAGGGTCTCTATGCCATTTTCTACTTTCTCGTCCCGTATTTTGTCAGAAAACTATCAGGATATTTGTAGACAATAAAAGAGGTATATTTTTTTGCTGTATTTCTTCTTTATTCTTTGTGTCTAAAACAAAGATTGGAAAAAAATGGAGATTAAAAGGATGTTGGATTTACTATATTTCTTGCACATATAATTACTTTAAAGCTTTTTAATGTTCACGCTGCCAGGTCCATACAAATTTCTGACTCGCGAGTCACTAATGATGAGACAGCTGGCGATTTCGCACTAAAAAGTTACTTGCGAGGGGAAATATTATGTAGAAAGAATTTTTTAAAAGTACGGGAACTATTCTTTGCTTATACTGCGAATTAGATAAAAATGGCAGCGTTCTTCTAAATAGTACCAAAGGGATCCGAGATATACCGAGTATTTTCGTAATTTCACGAAATATCTTCATAATTTGATCCCAAACTTCAGAACTTTACGTACTCCGTTATTTTTGCGTCTGAAATGTTTCATAAATTTCCGAACATTTTTAGCAGTGAAAAGAAACAAAAGGATTTACGAAATCGAAAATAAAAAATGTTAAGACTCAAGTTCAGAAAGTTAGACCCACAAAAATTACTACGACTAATGGTGTATATATAGTTACAACAGAAATGAAGCTAACTATGTTGGATGAAAACTTTTGCACAGCTCCCACTGATACTTTATCATCTTCTACCTCTTAAATTTCCAAATCGACAACATCACAAACGAATAATTTATAGCGTGTAAAGCAGAAGGAAGAAATTGTATCTAATTTCGATTTTGGTGTTTCTACTTTGCATGCCTGGATAAGGTTCATGGAGTGTATACTGCATATTGCTTATAGGTTACAATATCTGCAAATGGATTATATCCAAGAAAGAGGATAAGGAAACGATGAAAGCATACTACATTCTACAAATGTTACACAGTAATACAAAATGATGAATTTTAAATGTAGATGAAATTCATTTTTGCATTAAATCAAGTCAGTCACTTAATTTCAACCAGAAATGGAACTTAAGTGCAGTGTCTCGTATCTGATATACGAGTAATATGATAATTAACTGACAGATATGTTGAGTTTGGGATGATTTTCATTCGCGTGCTCTGAAATTCAATTTGTGCTGGCAGAAAGGTGTACGCGAAATGCGATGCGGCGATGCGCAAACACTTAAACGGATTTCGATGATTTTAGAAGAGGAGCCAAGAGATCAGCTGCGAGTAGCCAATATGGCGTCGATAGCGCTAGATAGTGGCGATAAACACTGAGCTCATGATACTTGTTTCATCAACGTTTCCTATTTTGATATATGTACTCCGATCTATAACGGATTTTGAGTATAAATAGAATAATGGTACGAAGTTCTTTTTTCCTTTCACTAATCGCATCGACTTGGAGGATAAAACAACTTGATTAATTAGGCATAAATAAATAATTTATTCAATGCTCATATTTAAAGAAAAAATTATTTCCAAAAATTATTCAATTTTTAATTTTATATTCATTTCATGTTCCTAATAACTGAATGATAGCGCATAAATGTTTTGTATTTCAACAATCAGCTAACTTAAATTAACCTATAAGTTTCATTTAACACGCACGCGTTTACGGAAAGTCAACAATCTTTCTGTCTTGAATTAACCTATAAAGTACATTTCACGTGCATAAGGCAGCTGACTTTTAACCAAGCGCGTTACTTAAAGTCATGTTATTATCATCAGTTGATTTTCAACTGGCGAATGATCTTTTTGGTTACATCTGAAAGTCAACCGCCTTTTTCTACCGAAATTCAGAATTCTTGTATTACTGTGTAGCTAGTAGCAGAAAAAACCCTCTATCTTTTTCAAAGAGTATGCTTTTCGGACAGCAAAACTGTATGTAGGTTTAAATCCATGGTACTATATACCTTCTTCTGTTCACAAAATTCAATTCGAATCCAAGAATGATTCTCGTTCTGAATCAAAATATTTTTATAGGCTTCTATATTAATTTCATTATTATTATAAATATAGACTGTTTCTTTGATTCAGCACCATAAATAATATTGTGACAAAAATAAATCGAGAAAAAATAACTTTTTCTATGACCAACCGCAGATTATCACGGAATGTAATAAAAATTGTTATTAACAATAACGCCAATCGTTATTTGGTGTGTCATATCTAATTTTGGAAGCACTGGTAGTTTGTTTTTGGATAATCGGATAGATCTTAGTTTTATTTACAAAATAGTTTATAAGAATCACATTAATAATTTTCTATTCGATCTTGTTGCTTCGTCATCGCAATAAATGTCACTTCGATCATAATTTAAGGAAAATATTTTTTTTCTATGAGAAAGCGGCCAATTGGGTGGCTTATTTAGTTAAATTTTTATTCAAAAACTACATTGCTTATGTTTGATAAAGCTTGAAGTACATAAATGGCTTGAAAGACAATTTTGAATCACTTTTGGTCGTAAAAATCAATTTAACTATAAGGAAAACTCATATATAAATAATTGGTTTATAAATATTGTTTTAATAATTTAGATAAATATTATAAGAATTGATTATATTCTATAAATGCAGGTGCAATATTTCCGTCTGATAGTGATTTTGTATCTGTATTTTTTCTTGAGATAAAAATTTACGAACATGAAATGGCCAATTTCGTCCTCTTATTTGTGTATATATTGTTGCTCGGTGAAAAAAACTAAAAAATAGCAAACCACAATTCTCTTAAAAATCTGTAGCTGAGCATTAAAAAAAAAAAACCTTTCAAATCGGTTATTAATAATTTTACTGATGTTATTGTCTTTCTTTAGAGTGACCTTTGGGTTTCATTGTTGACAGAATAGTTTTTACCCAATACTTATTCTTATTGAAATTTTCCCACCGTTTTAAATTTCGGACCGTACTCTTTGGTAGTAGCTTGATGTTTCTTTGTTGAGCAGGCTCCGACCCTTTTTCCTGCCTGTTCAGTGTTAACCAAGGTGCGGGCGAGTGTGCCCACTCTCATTGTCAAAAGAAGTTCAAATAAAATGTTCTATTAGAGAACATTCAGTAATTGATTATTATAATTTAAAGTTAGTATTTCTGTCGCTTTTGGTTTTTTAAAGTCATTTGCCCACACGATCGTATTCTGGTGTTGTGGGAAGTGATGAGTCAGATGGCGTATGAATTCTGGGTGTGTCGTGATCGATTGTTAGTGATCGATCGTAGTCGTAGCTTCCGAGGGCTACATCTCTGATAATTTCCCAAAACAACCAAAACATTTTGTGGGTAAGAAGTACTCTGTTGGATTGACTTGGGGACAAATATTCTGTATGAGCTCGATAAGGCTATCAAAAGCTTGTCTGCTACTTTGTTTAATCGACTTAAACCGGGCAAACATGATTCCTTCGATACCCCACGCCAATCGGTAATAAACTCAGCAACATGAATTGCTTTGAGGGCGGTTGTGAACCGGAAATTCCTATTCCAGATCACTGTAAGCGGTGACGGTATTTGACCAGCTAACTCTGTTTGCCATCGTTGATTCTATAGCGTAAAGCTGGTAAGGCTAAAAAATGTAATATGGTAATTGCAAGGCTTGTAAAACCTGAGCCGACTCACAAATTCAGAATTTTTCTACTGTTGAAAGTAAGCGTGGATTTTACTTATATCGTCCGCTGAACCATTTGATTTTGGAACATCATATTATAAACGTCGAGGACGAAGTAAATTCATCGAACCGTCGAACCTGAAGACTAGACTTTGTGCATTAGGGTGGCTCAAAAATGCTTTTTTCTTTAGAGGGCAACGACCGCCTCAATTTCATTCCAACTCCGAAAAAAGAAATTCCCTGATTTTTATTTTTTTTTTAATTTTTCTATTTGAATAGATGCCGGCTTTGAGTTGAAGTTTTCCATATAAAATGCATTGGGAAAAATCAGTTTTTTGAGTTTTTGGAATCATTTCTTAGGGTTTGAAAAAATATGACGGGAAAGTATGGGGGCCTGTTAAGAGTTATCCGACGAAGAGTTTTATGTATCAGACATATGGGGTCGACACCTTCAACACACCCTTACGAGTACCTGAAAACTACCCTTAAAACAAAAACTGTCAATTCTTCATGAAATCGACCATTAGAGCACTGTATTCTCGTATTTTTTTACTTAAAATTATTACTATTGGTCTATTGGCTTATTTATTCTCATTGGTGAATTAATTATTGATTATTTAAATAAACTAAATTTGTTACAATTTTTTTCCAAAAATTTGTCCTCACTTCTTAAAATTATTACTAAAAGTCTAGTAGAATATTTAATAACATTGGTTTATGATTTTTGTAATTGTTTCTACAAATTTAATTTGTTTGACATTTTTTTAAATTCGTTTTTCCCTAAAAATTATCATTATTTGTCTAGTGGAATACTTATTAACATTAGTTTATTCATTTCCAATTATTTAAATAAATGGTTTGAATAATTTCGTTTAGAATTTTAAAAAAATTATTACTATGGGTCTAGCGGAATATTTATCAATAATAATTAATTACTGATTAATAATTAATTGAATAATAATTCATTTATGAGTTATATTTAAACGAAACAAGTGTATTAAGGTAAAGTAAATGGCAGCGTGCCCAGAGGTAGACCACGGAAAGAATGGTCAGAATGAGTGAATGAGACCCTAGTTAGAAGAGACATAAGAAGTCACAGAAACGCGAGAGCATGCATGAAAAAATGCATGGACATAAACGAAGCTAGAGAAGTATGCCAGGACAGGAAAGTATGGCGGCAAATAGTTAAGAAAAAGAGTGTCAGTAGAGTGAATGACGCCTTAAAGAAAAGACCTTGGCCACTCATGGATCCAAGTGGGGAACCCTACATAAAGGCTTTGTGAAGATCTTCACTCGGGGTGATTGCTAGAGAGATTGATCAGCAACCTGGGTCGGAGTAGTGTTGTGGAAAGAACGTGTTATTTACATCAATAACACGAAAATTCTGGATCAATCTGAAAATTCTCTATCCTTTCCACACACTACTTCTTTCCCTCGCCAAGTGAGTCACGCCTACCCCGAAAGGGAAGTGGCTTAATAGTGTAATAATAATTTTTATTAAAATTTTTTTTTTAAATAAAGTTAATCAAATGAAGTTGATAAATATTTCACTGAAGAAATAATAATAATTTTTATTTTAAAAATATTTAAAGAAATTCCATTTGTTTAAGAAATTAAAAATTAATGAGCTTATGTTAATAAATATTTCACTAGACCAATAGTAATAATTTTTAAGAAAAAAAAGAATTTTCGAACAAAATTGTTTAAAAAATTCCATTTGGTCAAATAATGAACAAGTAAGGAACGAATGTTAATAAATAGTATACTAGACTAATAGTGATAATTTTTAGGAAGGAAAACGAATTTCCGAGAGAGAAAAAATTATTTAAACAAATTCCATTTGTTTAAATAATTAAAAATTAATCAAACAATGACAATAAATATTCCACTGGACCAATATTAATAATTTTAATTAAAAAAAGACGAGAATACATTGTTCGAAAGGTCGATTTCATGAAGAATTGCCATTTTTTGTATTAAGGGTATTTTTCAGGTACTCGTGGGGGTGTGTTCGGGGTGTCAAACCCATATGTCTGACAGATGAAATTCTTCGTTGGATAATTCTCTACAAGCCCGCATACTTTTCCGTCACATTTTTTCAAATCCTACAAAATGATTCTAAAAACTCAAAAAAGTGATTTTTCCCCATGCATTTTACATGGGAAACTTTAAGTCAAAACCGGCACCTGTTCAAATAGAAAAATTAAAAAATGGAAAATTATGGAATTTCTTTTTTCAGATTTGGAATAAAATAGGGGGGGGGGATCTTTGCCCTCTAGCATGCAAAAAAAATTTTGCCATGCATTTTTGGACCACCCTAGTGTGCATTTTGTCCAATCGAATATAGTATTTTCGATTCGACTGTCTAAAACCAAACTTCGACGTGTGCTATCGTCGGTTCGAATTTTTCGATTCGATCGGACTCTCGCTCGAATGTTGAAAATCGAAATTCGATGCACACGGTCGTCGGTTCGAATTTTCCGATTCGATCGACCCTTCGCTCGAATGACGAAAAAAGAAATTCGACGTGCACTTTCGTCGGTTCGAATTTTTCAATTCGAGTGGCTCGTCGCTCGAATGTCCAAAACGATTCGATTGGCCGTTCCATCGAATATCGAAAATCCGACATTCGATCCGTGCCACGGTGTATCAGTGATTCACTTTTTTACATGCTTCCTTTCAATTAGGTGAGAATAGTCCATCAATAAACAGAAAGCAGTCGGTAGTTCCAATTGATAAATTAATTTAATATAAAAATATGAAAACAGATTAAAGAATTATAAAACATGATTTCTCTTTTATTGAATAACGTTTTCAATTCGAAAAAATGTATATGTATACAAAATAAAGGATTTTTGAATACATATTCTCCAAATTCTTATCCATATTATTTTCACAAGTGTCAAACTTAATAAAATAAAAGTTTTAGTGATGAATAATTATTATTTCCTTTATAGACTCAGAGAAAAAGTTGCCTTGAAACAAAAACATTGTCCTCTTGACTGTTTCGTTTGGAACCATGTGATAATCGTTATTAAACAAACGGAGTTATTTGGCTGCAAGATTTCGTGAATCTTGTCGCAGAAGGATCATATTTTCTGCAAAAAGATCCTTTTTGTCACAAACGAAAATCCTCTCAACCTTAAATATAAAGCATTCAGCAAAAAGCATTCTTTCGACGCAAGACAAAATTTCCCCGAGTGTACTTATTTGTAATTTTTTATTCTTGTCCTATGCGCGATTATAACATTTTCCTTATTGTAGTGGTCTAATTAACAGATTAAAATGCATATAACGCTTTTTAAAGTACTATGAAATATAATAAATAATAATTATAATTTAAAATAAATATTAAAATATCTGAATCAGCCTGAATGTAATTTTAATATTTTTCGGCGACTTGCTTAATTTAGATTATTTATCATTTTTATAGTCATTTATCACGAAATTTGGAATATATTGAAGATTCTTCAATATTGAATGTGTATGAAAATTCTTAAATTTTGCTGATGTAGAAGATCAAAAGTCAAAACCTTTTAATTCTAAATGTAAGAAAGGAAAAAATTGTTAATATAAGCCATCAAAATTACATAATATCAAATCGTGAAACTTAACACATGCATAATTTTTAATTGTAGATTTTAAAATTAAAAACTCTTTAATTTTAAATATTTAATATTTCTACAATTTTAAAGAGTTGCAATTGAAAATGGTTGGATCATATAAATATTAAATTCAAAACGATTTAATTTTCAATATATATATTTGAAAGGTATGTAATTTTGAAAGTTTTTTTTATTCGTTCAATTTTGAATGCTTAAAATTAAAAATTATTCAATTTTAACCATTTTTAAGATTTTAAATCGATTATTCATTAATTTGATATGTGTTCCTTTAAAAAAAATACAATTTTAACATAAAATCGGTTACATTTTATGTGTAAAATAAACAATGATATAATTTTGAGTGATTTTACGTTCTCATCCTAATGAGAAAGTATTAGTTTTATGTAAACTTTGACTTAGTCGGTTTTCATTGAATCTTCATGTTTAAAGACCCCCTGTGGCAGAAAAAACAATTTCTACAAAGGTGTCTGTCTTTCTGTGGTTGTAGTAGTAGTGGTGGTTTGTAGGCACGATAAATTTCGAATATATAATCAGATTAGACTAAGCTTTGACACACGTTTTTAAAATGTAAAAGGAAAGCACAAGCTTGTTTAGTCGGCTAATTTTGATCAAAATTCAAAAAGTTAAAGAATTTTCAAAATTGTTGTAAAAATTTATTTTTACATTTTCACATTATGTGTACATCTATTTGTAGTACTCGGAAAATCAGCCAAGATATCCTTGTGAATTTCTTTGTTAACAAGCAAAATTATAGAAGTTACTTCTTGAAAGGTATAGATGATCATTATAACGACTTTCTGCATTTTGTTGAAAAATCCAAAATCCAGATTCTCATCACACAAAAAATAAAAAAAGTCCACCTCACAGCAAACTATGCAAGATACAAAATAAGATGGAAAAACAAGAATTAGTGCACCGACAAATATTTACAAATTTTTCAACAATCAGTTTTTGACAAGACGTGTAATTTTTTTTATTTGTAAAAAACAACATTAGAAATAAAAATTTCATTTTTTTTTGAGAAACAACACAAGCTATAAAAGAAACATTAAGACAAAATTTATTCACACGGAAAAGAGCTACGATTTTTTTGGTAAACACTTCATTATAGGATGTAATGCCAAGAAAAATTAAATTACAAATAAACAAATTTGACGTCTAATTTTAAAGGTCCTATGCAAAAATGTGGGAGAAGTACAATAACCAAGCGTGTAGCTCGAGGTAAATATATTACACAATAGGAAATTGACTACTGGCGCAGTACTGCGCTAGCACTAACAGCGTCGGCCCAATACTTACCGCCAATACTTGAGGAGTGCTGACAGATACTCCTTGGGATAATAACTATGTTCGGTACTGGCTTGCACGACTGCGCCAATTCTGTCAGACATTACATAAAGATTGGACAAAGTTGAGCTGAAACTCGTTTAAACTCATAACAAGAAGAAGCCTGCATAAGATGTGTGAACTGTAATATCACTTAGAGGATAGGTTAGCTTTATTTTTCGTATGAATTTCTGCAGAGTCATTACGAAGATAAAATTTTGAATTTATATCAAGGGGTCGAGAGCACAGAAAATCACCGATCCTCCAAAGTAAACCAAAATTGATATTCAATTGAGTTGCAAAAAACTTGAGATAGACAGATTTATTATCAGAATCTAGGGGAAATTCATCATTAAGAAACTGTTTTTCTCATCTGGAGCAACGTGAAGTGTGATCTTCAAATTGTCAGTCACCTGTCAAGATGATTTTGTCGGGCGTTATTTGGATCAAATAAATGTTGATATGGAGGTAAGTTACAATAATAATTACCTAACTTTTGAACCCCCCATTTACCAGTGACTATTATTGTCTTGAAATAAAAATTATACTTTACGTTGTCTTATTTCTATATCTTGCGTTAGTCAAAACCGACATGAAATTCAAACCACTAAAGCTGGGATGTAAAAACTGAGTCGTGACCGTCTGCATCTAAATTGATGCCTGGGCCCGTTCGAGGAAATTTCCTCTCCATTTTCTGCATTAAAAGAATTGAAGTTAGCTGGCGGTTGAATTGAAAATAACGAATTGTATATGTAGACAGTATGACTTTTTCTATACATCCCGGCTTTAGTTTAAATGTCGACGGCCATGACTAACCTAAGATTTACAAGTTGCATTAGGAAGTTATAACTTTATTCATAGTGACTAGTACGCACTGTTATATGAAAGAAAGCTGAAAATGAGGTAACTAGGAGGGTACAAACGAAAATATCGGAAGTACAAACAGTACAAACAACGTACAAGCGTATGCAAAAAGAAAATTTTAGAAATTTGAATTTCGAGGGTGCGTAAAGTTAGCTCCCCGAAATCAATTTAGACCCTAATTTCATAACCAGGAGGGAACAAACGAAAATATGAAATGTACAAACAGTACGAGCGACGTATAAACTTATGCAAAAAGAAAAACCGAAAAATTCAAATTTCTGGGGGATGCAACGAAATTTTGATTTCCTCTTAGACGGGCAACCAAGAGGGTACAAACGAAAATATTAAATGTACAAACAATACAAACGTATGAAAAAATAAAATTGGAGAAATTTCAAATTCGGGAGATGGCCCGAAATTTTTATTTTCCCCTAGCCGGGCAACCAAAGGGTACAAACGTTAATATGAAATGTGCAAACAGTACAAGCGACGTACACACGTATGCAAAAAGAAAAACCGAAAAACAATTATTTCTGGGAACTGAATTGTTAAAAAATAAACTTTTGAAAATTCCATTTTATATTTAATCCAATTGTCTACAGTTTAATGTTGCATTAAAAATAAATGAAATAAATGATATATTCACATGATTTTTCATGACAATTGAATAAATTTGGAAAAAAACATTTACACCGGGAATTTTCTTTTGGCTGGTTAATAAATAATCAAAGCTAGGTGCCTTTTTAGCCCTTGTCATTCATTTGCACAATTAAAGTTTGTAGATTTAATACTTTAACATTTTGAATGTTTTATTTTAAGGTAATATTTATTTTGAAACCCGTAAAATAAAATGTATTTAAATTAGAAGACTTTCATTTTCAAACGTGTTCATTATTAAACGATTGAATAAAGAGTTTTTGAAGCGCAAACTTTTTAAGTTTTAATCTGGAAGTATTGAAAATTTTAAAATTCAGAAGAGTTTAATTTTGGTTGTTTTTGGTTGTCGTTGAGTTTCGCATACTTTAAATGGTGAAATGTGGAGCTATAACACAGTTTGAACACAAACTTAAACTAAGAATATGAATGATAAGACCCAATACTAAAAAGCTCGATTTTGTGAGTGAATAATTCGAAAACAATAATATTTTATCAAGTTTTAATATTTAAATTATATTAGGAAGGATATTTTAAAATATTATTATAATTTATGATGATAAATTGTTGCAAATTTGTTCTTAAATTGGTTTGAAGATGCGGAACAGATGTAATAAAAAAAATGCCATCTGCAAAAAGTTTTGAGTTAAAATCAATTAAAATCAGTTCACTTTTTTTATAATCTTGCACAAAAATATTAAAGGATACAATTGATAGAAATTTTAATTTAATGACATACAACTTATTGGAAAAAGGACTTTGAAAAACATTCTACAGATTTTAACATGAGTAACATATAAGGAATTATTATTACTAGTTACTTTTTTATCGCATAAGAACTTTTAAATCATGAATTAAAAATAATGACATGTTTTTTTATTGTTGAACTGTATATAAGTTGCATAATAGTAATCAGCACATTGACACAGTATTGCCTTCATGTCTATTTGGATCTTCAGTTTGTTTTCTATATGCATCGGATTACATTTTTGGGATAATAATTATGAATTAGAAACTTAAAATGCTTTTTGTCAGTCGCATATTGGATTTTCGACATTCAATCGACGAGCCATTCGAATCGAAAAAACCGATCCGACCGTAGCACGGATCGAATGTCGGATTTTTGACATTCGATGGATGGGCCGATCGAATCGAAAAATCGGATCCGACGATAGCACGCGTCAAAGTCCGGTTTTGAACATTCGAGCCACGGGCCGATCGAATTGAAAAATCCGAACCGACGACAGTGCGCGACGAAGTTTTGTTTTCGATATTCGTGCGACGCACAATGATAAACACGGGCAAAAATTCGAGCCACGTGACTATTTTAATCAAATAATAATAAAAAAAATTGTATTCTTCTCTAAAAATATTATATTCAATATTTCTAGTGCGAGGATTTTTATAACTACCCACATATATTAAAATGTTTTTTTTTAAATTTAATCAAAATTCTGACATTCTAGATTCATTCTGAGGATGAATTCGTATTCATCGACCCAAAAAACATATAGTACACCTAGTCAACTCTACCCGTGTAGAAATTTGTTCATGGGCCTGAGTGGGCCTAAGCCTGGAAAAACTAGGCTCTGGCCTGGCGATCAAGCCTGGGTCAAGCTAGAATGAAACGCTAAATATGGCCGGGGCCTGGGTCGATGGCCGAGCCTGGTCCTGGTTTGACTCTAGGTTATTATCGATTCCGCAGAGCGCCATTTTATTTTTAGAAAGGTTTGTTTTTCTTCTATGAAAAAGTGTTCGAATCTGACACCAGCCATTTTATGCGAATCATACAGCTTGTGGCTCCTGTTTCAAACTTGATGAAATTAAAAAAAAAAACGTTCATCCAGAATGTCAACTTAATGAAACGACTAATCATAGAGTCTCAAGTAGGGAAGCATTTGACGTGAAAAACCTAAAAGAAAAACTTCATTAGCACCATCCACCATGTTCTTCTTATACACACCTTCTCCTTACATTAAAAAAATATCAACATGTCGCTGCGTTAGTTTCTACTTTCGGATTACTTCAGAAGTATTCGTTTCGTGTCGCGTCCACAACGGTAAACAATCCTGTTGTCGACGCTTGTTGTCGACGCTGCTCATATGTAGTGCGAAAGAATACCAGAATTGGGAGCATTGCTATCTAGCCGGGCTCGTGCTATAGCCACTAGGAAATACAAGCTAGAACCAGACTTGGGGCCCCCGGCCTGGCCCAGGTGTGGACACTGGGAGTAACTTGGCGAATTCGACACGTGTATTTAGACTCCCGAAAATATTTTATAGTCCTGCGTTATTTTCGAACGGTTTCCCCTGATGTTGAGGCAAGTCGTTTCATGGTTAATTTAAAAATATATACGGGTAGATATAACAATTCTATCACTGGAAATATTAAATATAACGTTTTTAGAGAAGAATAGCAATTTTTTTGTTATTTGATTAAAATCGTCACGTGGCTCGAATTTTTTCCCACATTTATCGGTATGCAACGGGTCGATCGAATTGAAAAATCCGAACCGACGACAGCGCTCGTCGAAGTTCGTTTTTCGACATTCGAGCGACGAACCGACCAAATTGAAAAATTCGAACTAAACGTGGCACGGATCGAATTCGGTTTCTCGACAATCGAAGCGCGTACATGCAGAGTGCCAGCTGGCGTCAAGCATAGGCGAAATGCGTTGCACAGATTCATAGCAAACGCATGGCGAGCTGAGAGCCAATTTCTCCTTGACGGTTGGAGAGGCCGTAACTCGACTGCACTTGTTTGGGATCTTTCGTCTAGAGCGATAGCCTTGACCTTTTCTTTAAAATTTTCGAAAATACGTATAATCTAGAATTAATAGTTTATTTAAAAAATTTTTCTACACGTGTTTTGTATGTAAGTGAGACTTTTGGAATATATAGCTACTTTTAATTAAAATTCGAAATATGTATTGCTCCTACATAGTATTTACAAAAAATGTTATTCCTATCCTAAACTGGATTAAGTAATAGCGTTCTAATTTAGATTAATGTAAAAATATCGTCCATATACAGGTTCTTTTAAAACTGTAGAATTGAAGCATGCAATAATCGTTATTATCCAATGCCTAAAAAAGAAATTAAAATTTTAGCAATGGGTATTTGAATGCACAGAGTAAAATTTACAATTTAGATCTATTTTTATGTGAAAATGGACTCTTTCGTGTCGGAGGTAATTTGAAAAATTCGGAACTTTTATGCGAAGAACGACATCCTATACTCCCGAAGTCAAAATTTTTGACGAATTTAATAATTAGACATTATCATTCTAATTATTGCCATACTGCAGTGCAAACTACGATTTGCACTTCACAACAAAAATTCTAGCCCACTGATGGTAGAAATCAAATCAGGAAAATTATACGTAAATGTATAATTCTTCAAAAATGGCAATATTTGAAGACTTATTCCGCGTTTCGGCTAAGTTTGTGTGAAATGAAATTTGTACAGAATGTAATTTAAACCTCTTACAAATAAACTTAAAATAGACTTAAAATAAAAAAGTGGTTTGAAAAATGGGGAAAACTGATCATTTTACTTTAAGTTCGCCCGTACGTTAATACGTGAAGCCTTTATGACGTGTGCAGTAAACCCGCGTCAATTCAATTTTTTTGGTGTCTCGGAATACTAACTGACCCTAACGGTAGTGACAGAATAATAAGACCTTAACTCTCAAATACTAATAGTCTAAGAACCAGCGACACTGGACTTTGCGCCATCGCGGATATTGATAGAACACCTAAATTACGTGACTACTAGACAGTCTGATAAGTCCCTGAAAAATGAAACACGGAGACGTTTTTTTGGCCAAATTGGGTTTTATTTTTCAACATACTCTCCTTTTAGGTCGATACAGCGAGTCCAACGATATTCTAACTTTTTGATACCGTCCGAAAAGTACTCGATCGGAAGGTCTC
>NC_046660.1:117862286-117867345 GCF_010883055.1 Belonocnema kinseyi | reverse complement strand
GTCGTTTTTCGGCGATTTCGATTTTCAATCGGTCCAGTAATGATGAATAGTATGCTCCGGTTATGGTTTTACCTTTTTCAAGATAGTCCACGAATATTATGCAATGTGCATCCCAAAATATGGAGGCCATAACCTTTCCGACCCATTGTTGCGTTTTTGGATGCTTCGGAGCACTTTCCCCCGGTGGAACCCACTATTTTGCCTGTTGCATTCACTCAGGAGTGTAGTAGTGGATCCAGGTTTCATCCATTGTTATGAATCGGCGCAAAAACTCGGTCGGCTTACGCGAAAATAATGCCAAATTCTGCTGGGAAGTTGTCACACGAATTCGTTTTTGGTCCACTGTGTGCAAACGCGGCACCCATCGCGCGCAGAGGTTCTTCATGCCCAAAACTGAATGCACGAATGTGCCCACACGTTCCAATCATATGCCTACAGCATTAGCTACCTCTCTCAATTTCACATTGGGAACATTCAACATCATATCATGGATTTTTTCGACATTTTCTGGTGTAGTGACCTCTTTTGGGCGCCCAAATCGTTCAGCATCAACTGTGCTCGTACGGCCACAACGAAACTCGGTAAACCACTTATGAATCGTTCCAATCGACGGTGCAGAGTCCGGATAATACTTATCCAGCTTGGCCTTGGTCTCGGATATCGTTTTCTTGCGAAGATAGTAGTGTTTGATCAAAACTCGAAACTCAGATTTTTCCATATTAAAAAAAACTCGGAGGTTAGTCGCTTCTCAGTGCTGTAACTTGTAAATGCGTAAACATAAATGGCTGAAGATTTGACAGGCGTCATTTGAAGGATCAAGCTCCACGAAAATTGTTCACATTAGTGAATACTAATGCCATCTCTTAGAATTTTCAGGTATTTATCAGACTGCCTAGTAGATGTATCAAGCACTCATTGGAAATATGTATAAGCCTGCCCTTAATCAGTGCCCTAACCCTGTCAAGCGGACGCAGAGAGAGTTAGTTTTGTTAATAATTTACGTTATGAGGGATATGAGAGAATTTTTTCGTAAGATCTTGGTTTAAAGTCCCCAAAACCTGAATGAATATGTGTGCCTTAGAAATTCTGAAATCCCGTACCATAACGTAAAGCCCACAAATATGGACCACTTTGGACAAAAACATGTTGAAAAAACGCTGATAAGATATCTTAGAGAGTTGTGGAGCCTGATTTTAAAATTCGACTTACCATTTTCTCATTAATAAACAAATATAACGAAAAATGAAATTTTTTATTTGATGTTGCGGGTGATCGTTTATAAGAGAGAATTTTTTTAAATCGCCCGTGTTTTTTAGAGTAAAATTAGTTAAATATGTTCCAATAATATATAGTAAACAAGAAACATTTTCATACACAAGAAAAACTGTTGAAAGAATTTTTTCCACGAATTTCTGTAATTTTACGTTTTTTGAAAAGTTTTATTGCAAGAAATTGGATAAAAAACATATAATGATCGAACAAAAAATGCATTAATCAGGCATTTTTCGTCAGGAAAATTTGTTCTTTTTTCGTTTAAAATTTTTTCATTCACGAACCTTATGATAATTTTAGCAAAATTCATAATTTGTTGAATTTGTCTTTTTCATTGAGAACTTAATAATAGTTTCATTAACACTCTTACTCAGTTGAAAAAAATCCTGATGCTATCGCGTTATTAAAAGAATCAAAGTAATGAGTTATTAAAAAAAAAAACATAAAGTTTATCAAAATATTACGAATTTTTCTAAAATTATTATGAAGTGCTTCATTGAAAAAGATAAGCTACAAAAATTTTTTTTTATTGACAAATACTTGAACAATGCTTTTTTTAAATTAAATTTGTTTTTAAAAATCACCAAATTTATTAACTACTTATGAATTTTGCTGAAATTGTTATGAAGTTTGAAAATAAAAGAACTAAGAGTGATGAAAACGAGTTTTTTTGCCGACAAATTCCCGAATAATGCATTTTTTTGTTAAATTTGTTTTTAAAAAATCATAAGATTAATCAACAAATTATAAATTTTGCTTCAATTATTACAAAGTTCCTAATTGAAAAAATTTTCACCAAAAAACGAACGTGTTTTTTTTTAAAGAAAAATGTCTGATTCTTGCATTTTTTTATTCAATAATTATATTTTTTTATCCAATTTTTGCAAAACGTAAAATTATAGAAAATCGTAAAAAGCATTCTTTCAATAATTTTTTGTTTAGAAAAATGTTTATAGTTTATTATATAATATTGAAACATCTTAGGTGACTTCAACCATTTTCTTGTTATCAATGAGCACCGGGACTATCAACCAGAAAAATGTCATTTTTTCGTTATATTTGTTTATTTATAAAAAAATGGTGGGCCTAATTTAAAAATCAGACTCGAAAACTCTCTTAGAAATCTTATCAGCTTTTTGAAAACATTTTTTGTCCAACGCAGTCAATATTTGTGGACTGTACGTAATTTCGAACCAAAATAGTACATTGTGTATCGTAAGTAAAATTTCATGTAAGTCCGGGGCGGCGGAGAGCGCATGTGGAAATTCGCATGGACTGGAAGCGGCCAAATTAAGGCTGCTTCACATGCATGAAATGGTGCTTTTTCAAGGCGGGTCTTGAGAATAGTCATTTTTCCCACTGTGTTGACGGTACGCAATAAAAGCCGGCCAATATGATACCGGATTCAAGCATTTTCAATGCACACTTATTTATTCGTGTTGTGGGGACTGAGACCTACATTTAAAAAAAATTCATATCCGCCATGATGTAAGTTCAATGACGAAACTAACCCCCTTTGCGCCCGGTCAACAGGGGTTGCGCACCAATTAAGGGCATGCACACATATATTTCCAATTAGTATTCAATGCCAAAAATCACGTGATTTATTGGTTTTTAATTCCGCGATTATGCTAATTGTTAGGGACAATTAATTTTTCAATAATTAAGTTACCTGGGTTCAGAATTTGCTTAGTCAGCACAGCGGTTCCTTATCACCCTGCATGCGAACTATCATTCTTAATTTTTTATCAATATGCGCGATGACGCAAAGTCCAGTCTTGCTGGCTATCCTATTATAAAGTTTTAGTGTGTAGATCTCTACGTATAAAAGCGTAATGATAACAGGAAAGAAGAGCTGATTAGTAGCCAGAGGCCAGGAAGATTAATCCTTAAAGTGGATTCACAGTTTAATATCTGTAACATTTCTTTGTCAAAAAATTTAAAAACATTTCAGAGAGCTAAGAAATGACTACAACAACAACAAAATTTGCATATTCTGATTTTGCCTAGGCTATCCAACTTGCCAGTCGCCCCTGAACATTTGAATAGTCGCATTTTTCGGACCACTCTAACATATTTGTATAAAATATCTTTTGAATATGGTTTAATGTAATTACGAAGCTCTCACAAGGTGCGTCTTTCAAAAGAGTATCCATCGTTTCATACGACGTTGATCTATGTATGTTTCGGTTTTTTTATATCTGAGATATACAACAGACCCTCGTAAACATGAAAAATCAAGTAGCTGTCAAAGCGACTCTTGCCGTGATCAGTACAGAAAGGCGACTTGAGAGTCGATACATAATATAGGTAGAGCTAGATGGTTGTAGGGGTAAGTGGAGGAATGTGAACATAAATTCGCGAGATAACTCCACATGGGTTAGGACCACACCCCTTGTCCCGCATGACGGCGACCTACCAAGGAGAGCTTGAATATGAAAGAGTATAAATTATGCCGGCTGAAATGAATCACAGAAAAAGGTTTTGCTGACTCGCTCCCAAAAACGAAACGCTTTTAATATTATACTGGTCGCTAGAAAATTAGTTTTCTTGTCACTTTTATTATATTAACGTATCACCCTCGTTCCTAGAAAACTATTACTGGCAGCTCTTGTAACAGGAGGGAATGAAAAGTTTAATTTCATAAAAACAATGTCAATTCGTTGTAACGAATTGGAGCAATTCATTAATTACGTATGCTATGGTGATCTATATATGTCAAGTCAAAGAAAGGAACTGTCGTGCGGTGCCTATGCACTGCCTCGCATAACTCTCGTTAATCTGAATGGTGGAGGGGATAATGCCTTTATTAAAGCCTCTGTTACATTCCTATATTTAGACGGTTTTTAGTCCTCTACAAATTCTATTTTCTTCTGGTCCTTGCAGGCCTAATTCCTGCTTCAAAACTTTGCATTATTATTTTGGGTGCTAACGTGCTCACCATTATTATAACAATTTGTAAAACAATGTTTTAATACGTCGATAGGTCCGTAGTGGCTCTATTACCAAAAATACCATTATTATAGCAATTTGTGAAATAATTTTTTAATACGTCGATAAGTCCATGTAAACATTCCATTCTAGGTAATACATATAGAAATGCAAGGGCCATCAATCCTTAAACTCTGTACTATAGGACATTCATAGCATTTTAGGTTCAAACTTTAATTCTTTTTCGACTTTTTATATCATCCAGGAGGCTATTTCTTTATTGGAGACTGATTCTAGTGCTTTGTTTTTAATTTATGGTATAAAGGTTGTCTGATATATTGATGTTTCAATTAGTTTCTTATCATACATGTCATTATTGTTAAAAAAGTCGATAAATGTTTCTTTTACTAATATTACAATGTAAGCGTTGCTTATTCTCATGAAAGTTTCTTTACTAAGCACAAAAGGTGAACTGACGCAATGTCTCTACATATGTTTCATTAAATCCGAATGGCAGTTGTCTGCGCGTAAAGTGAAAAGTCAGATTGTTGTCTTTGAAAAATCCTATATTCTCAATTAATTCACATTTGTCTAATTCCTTTTTATTAATCAGACAATAGCTAGAAATAAGGCATAAACTGGTGAGCGTTAAGACTTTGTGTTGTTTTTGGTAATTCATGAGTTTAACCAAATCTCCTGGTTCATATATAGTTTGACGTAAAACAATTTTTTAGTCTTGAAATCGCTTTTATTTTTATTTTTACATTTGCAATCTTTTTCGAGCTTTTCTCAAATAACACCGGTCATCAAAAAATTTGTTTTTGTTTTGCGCATGGGTTTTACTTAATATATTCAG
>NC_046660.1:117859649-117862186 GCF_010883055.1 Belonocnema kinseyi | reverse complement strand
TTTAAGAAGTTATAGCAATTTGAACATTTTGTATTTTTGCGCCTAATTTATGTCGGTCTTGGAGCGCTATCGCTATCGAAAGAGTGGGATGAGGACGGGTGGTAGTGTTCCTTGTGTCGCTCGTTGTGGACGACAGTATGTGTTTGCATATTACAGGAGAATAACGTGTTTCATATTTTTTCCGCTGTATCAAGCTGTACAAAATGGCTTCGAGAAGTTGTAAACGAGACGCTGACTCATTTTGCTATATTTGCGGCGAATTTATTAAACTAAGAAAGAGAAAAAGTTTCATTTAAGTACAAATTTAAAGATTTGCGAGGCATATCAAGCTTACTTCCACCTACCTGTTAAAAATCAAGATAAAAAATGGGCTCCACATGTGTCATGTAACTCTTGCAGATAGATTCTGGACGGTGAGTATGTTTTCTATTTTTTATTATATTAACTATTTTATTATAACATTAATTAGGTTATAATACGTTACGTTTTATTGTAAGTTGGTACCAAGGTGAAAGAAGAGCAATGAAGTTTGCAGTGCCGAGAATTTGGAGGGAACCCAGTGATCAGCACACAGACTGTTATATTTGCATTGTGAATCCACTCAAAGGTAAAACTTCAAAGAAAACATATTATCCTGATCGACCATCGACATCCGCTCCAATACCACATACAGAAAAAATTTCTGTACTTGCTCCGCCTGTGTTGGAAAATCAACTACTCTCTAAAGGCAGCGATCAATTACAGACTTCATCTGTATCCGTACATTCCGAATTCGTTCTTGAATCTGAACCAAAAATACCATACTAAAAAAACTCTAAAGATCTCAATGACTTAATAAGAGACTTAAATTTACAAAAAAGGTAAGCAGGGTTGTTATCATTGCGGTTAAAACAAGGGAATTTACTTAATTCTGATGCTCGAATATCCCATCAAAGAAAACGTTATGGAGAATTTTCTTGTTTCTTCAGTAAGGAAGATGGACTCTGTTTTTATCGTGACATGAAAGGTGTATTTGAAAAAATTGGCATTCCATGTCATACAACTGAATGGCTCCTCTTTATTGACAGCTCAACAAAAAGTCTAAAAGCTGTTCTACTACACAATGGGAACAAATTTCGATCTATTCCACTGGCACATTCCCTACATCTCAAAGAAAATTATAACAGTTTGAAAATGCTATTAACTGCAATTAAATATATGGAATATAAGCGGGAAGTTATTGGAGACTTCAAGATGGTGTGTTTTTTGACTGGAATGCAAGGTGGATATACTAAATACTCCTGTTATCTTTGCCTGTGGGAGAGTAGAAATGATGCCGCTCACTACCGCCAAAAACATTGGCCTGTACGTACTAAGTACGAAGTCGGAAAATGCAATATTAAATGGGAAGCAATTGCCGATCCTAAAACTATATTAATGCCGCCTTTGAATATTAAATTGGGTCTTATTAAACAATTTGTAAAGGCTCCTAATCATGAGTCTGAAGCTTTCAAATATTTGAAGGATTTTTTTCCAAAGATTTTAGAGGCATAAATTAAAGCTGGAATCTTTGTAGGCCCACAAATAAAAAAAATTATGGATTGTGATATTTTCCCGCAGTTACTGAGCAGTGAGGAGAAAAGAGCCTGAAACAGTTTTAAGGCAGTAGTTCATGGTTTTCTTGGAAAACATAGAGCTGAAAATTATGACGAGCTGATCACTGACATGATTATGAATTTTTCCATCATCGGATGTAGAATGTCTCTAAAGATGTACATGTTACATTCTCATATAGATAAATTTAAAGATAATATGGGAGCTTATTCGGAAGAACAAGGGGAACGCTTCCATCAAAATATAGTGCAATTTGAGAAACGTTACCAAGGCCAGTATACTGAGAGCATGATGGGGGACTATATTTGGGGGTTAATAAGAGAAACTTCTACTTAACATGACAGGAAAAGTAAAACTGTTTATTTTTAAACACTTGGACTCTATTTTAAAACTTCTAATATAAGAATTAATCATAAATTGATGTTTGTGTATCTTTTAATAAATCATCTCTGTGTCCGCTTTTATGTATTTTCATTGATTTGAATTTTCCATTTTTTACACATAAAAGCAAATTCAGAACTATTTTTCGTTCTTATTCTCATTTCTAGGTATATAAGCAATAAAAATAACGTATGTATTACTCGTACGCAAAAATGCTGTAGACCGGTGAATCTTCGTGTCTGTTTTTCCACATCTCCATAAATTCAGAATACTTGAGGCCATTCCCTTTACTCCTACTTGACGTGCGGCGTCAACTCTCAGAAGAACTCTATCAGGGGGCCCGGTGTCTAGTCTTCACTGTTTCACATGCCAGGAAGTTGTCATTTACACCTTAGTATGTCGTGACCGCATTTATGTCAAGAAGTTTCCAGTAATAGGTGCAGAGCGTATCAAGCACACGCTGATTTCCTAGAGCACATACTATCTGCTTGTTCCACTCACGCAAGAGCGACGTATCTCTAAAGACATAATGCGGCCCTAAGATTACTTTATTACTATTTTTG
>NC_046660.1:117848107-117859639 GCF_010883055.1 Belonocnema kinseyi | reverse complement strand
CGAAAGCAATATACAATTTTGTTCAAAATGTGGAGTGCCAAAAATTTCTGGAACTACAATTTTCGGACAGCAGTCTCCGTTGCCCATTCGATGCCTGATATCGTTGTCTAAAACTTCAAAAACAAACTATATTTGTGATCCAATTCTCGGCTTCGCCCTCAAAAGCAACAACTGTACCTAAATATTCGTTTAAAGTAATTGTCCTAATGATCGGTTTCGCTCGGAGATGCGAAGCTATCACTGTTTCGCAACTTTCAAGCTATAGCCGCGTGCAAAAAATTTGCCAAGGCACTTGCGATATGGATGCAGAGAGCTACCATCCTTGGGTCGTTTCATGACCTTAAGACCAAAGTTCTACTGAAAGCCAATGTCATTTTTAGATCACGATTGCTTCTAGTGGGGCCCTGCAGTGGTTGTACAACCCTTTAATATCAATAATAGTAATAATAATCCTTTTATTATTAATTCGCATTGTGCGTTTTTTAAAAGGATTAGTATTATATATTTTGCTAACATATCTTGGATACTCAAGATATTTTTCTGTCCTTCAGTGTTCTTAGGTAGGAAGCCAAAGATATACATAGCTATCTTCTCATTTGGTTGAGCAGGAGTGTCTGGGGGTATTGTATCAGCTCGTCTTGTAATTCTGACGGTTTTCTGAAGTTGACATTCAGAGCATTTTTAAACATAGTCAACGACTTTATTTTCCATGCCGCTCCATTCACCTAGTATCCTTGCTCTTTCGGTGGGTTTATTTTCGCCGTCATTCTGTACCATGACGGATCCGTGAGATTCTTCGATTATTTCCTTTTTTCCCAGGTTAGTTATTTATTTTTTATTTTATTTATTATTTATTTTATTTATTTTATTAGTTATTATATAGGCATATTTCTATAGGTGTGATTGTCAAGTCATGGAAAAGGAATCGAAAAATATTTCATTGTTTTCTTAAAATTTCTTGCGTAACTTCCTCCAGTATTTTAAGACATTTGTTATCGTTATATGGTGAGAGTTGAATAGTATTGATGTCTTTTGTATTTCATTTTGTATTTTCTTTCACCGCTTTCCGTCTGCATTAGGTTTCCGAGTAGTTCTTGGTGTTATTTTCTTTGTTTTCCATTTGAAGTATTCCCTGACTAATTCTTAATTTCATTCAGGGATAGGTCTAATTTTAGGTAGCCAATTAAATACTTCTTCCACTAATGGTTCACACGTACTTCGAGCAGGTAACTTAATTCTATTTTCTTCTTCTTCAGGCGTCGGTGCATCTAGGTCTCGTTCAAAAATGGTTGTTTGTGGATTCCATTTCGGCTAATGCTTTTTCTGCGGTATCAATTTCCTCGTATGAATCTTCCTTCTTGTCTTCTGACGATTTCTCAGAGAGATTCGATTCTTAGATTGGAACATTTCAATACTTTATTGTCGGTTTAAATTATAAATTTCCTTCCTAATAAATATTTTCGCAGTCGTTTGGTAGTCCATATTACAGCTAATAACTCATTTTCATATTTTGTAAAATTTTGCTCAGTTCCTTAAAGTATTCTCGATATAAAACAGCAAGGGCTATATTTTTGACTGAGCACTGCTCTGATGCCAACATTTGATGCGTCTGCTATTAGTGTGAAAGTGTCCATGAAGTCAGGTTATCATAATGATTATTTAAGTATGGCAAAGGCTTCCTGACAGTTTAATGTACAATAAAAAAAAATGTTCCTCTCGATTAAGTTTGTAAGCGGTTTAGCGAGCGTAGAGACATTTTTTTATAAATTTCTTATAATATCCTGCAAGGCCTAAGAAGGATTATATTTCTTTAATGTTACTATATTTCCTGAAATTTGTAACGGCTTTCATTTTTAAGGGATTAGCTTTAACACCGTCTTTAGTAATTAAGGTCCCTAGTTGCAATATGGCGTAGGTGTAAGCAACATGCCTTTGCAACATGCACTTTGCCTTTCATCGCGCTTGCTTTGTGTTGTGACACCTGACGGGATACGTTGTTGTTCCTGATTTTGTGATTTTCTGTCAGAATTCTGAAAGGTTTTGTGTCGTTCTGAGGAACTTGTGGTCTTCAACAGAGATCTATATAAATTTCGCCTTTCCCCTCATGTAATATGCGTGACTTGTCCAGGCTTAGCCCACTGTGTTTGTTTGTGTGTGTGTGAGGTGACAGCTATTATCGATCGCTCTTATCTACAACATTAAAATTATCTACTGTTTACAAAAATTAGTGGCGATTCAAATAAGAGTGAAACTTTAAAACTCCATCAAGGCAGACACAGAGGAAACCAAAAAGGACATCAAACTTCTTAAAACTGACACAGGTCAATTGAAGACCGATTTTGAGGATCTAAAGATCGAATTTAGCACATCCAAAAGCAGGGTATAAAAAGCTAAAAGAAAGTCATCAGGAATTAGAGGAAAACTGTTGTTAACTCAAGCACAGGTTGACTTTCTTCAGCGACAAGCTTTTTCATGCAATGTTTTGATTCACAACCTTTCGGACGATGAGGAATCTAACAGCGAGCTTTTCTCATTCGTTCTCAATATTCCTACTAGCGGTGGTCTCTCACTTACTGAGTCGAACATTGAGACCATTTATCGTCTGGGGACACTGCTATCAAACTAAAAATGCGAGTATTAACGTCTTTGTTCAGGGTAGCAGTATTATGCTGGAGGACCGTTAGCTCTCTCCCCCACAGGTCGAATCCCCCCTAAGGGAAAAGGAAAAAGAACAAATTACGACCGAAACACACTCCTCGTCAAGAATCAAATCCAAAACACGACAAAAACTTATAACGGATGGACAGTGCTCGTAACGAGTGCCCCAAACTCTTGTCTCTGATTCGTTGCTGTTCGCGCGCAATTTGAAATGTTAAAAAATAACATTTTTATTGTTTATTATGAATAATGTCATTTGAACTTATATTAATGATTATTAGACCGATATTAATGAATCTTGATAAAAATAAAAATTTATTAAGTGCATACTGTGTTATGGTTGTCGTGACATGGTTGTTTTTGCTAAATATATAAATTTTTATATTAATATAATTATATTGAAAAATATGATTGTCAATGCATTTTAATATTTTAACAAGCTTTAAATAACAAAATTTTCGAATAATGAAAAATATACAAGAAAAATACAAGTGAGTGCCAAAGGATATTTTTTATTTACACAGTATGCACATAATTAATTTTTATCAAGATTCATTAATATCGGTCTAGTAAACATTGATATAAGTTAAAATGACATTATTCATGATAAACAATATAAATGTTATTTTTTAGCATTTCAAATTCTGCGCAAACAGCCACGAATCAGAGACCGAGTGCGACGCATGCGTAGAAGAGTTCGGGACACTTGTTACGAGCACTGCGGATGGATCGAATAGCTCCATGGACTCCTATGTAGGGAACATTACTTCTAAGCCGGAAAAGCCTGATTCTAAAAGCCAAAAACCTACCAGAGCTGTTGAGGTTTAGCAATTTGCAACTGAGAGAGAAGTCGCTAATCAGGATGTCATATCTCAATCTATTAAGGGCAGCAATCTTCGCATCTTTTTCTGGAATACTCATGGCCTTTCGAATTTCTTTGATATCACAAATTACGCACTCAGCTCGGACATCATCTGCTGTGCAAAACATGTGTAACTTTACAGATTTTAGAATCCCCTGTTTGGATCTCTGAACACACAGCTATTTTAAGTAGTGCACAACAATCTGCTAGAGTCGACTGACCTAGTAAGGTCCTAATAAGGGTATTTACCTTTAAAATTTTCTTAATTTCTCCTACATATTTTTGTGTTAAATGTTGCAGAGGGCATTTCAACTTATTGTATGAAATTTTTATTTTAAAGTATCTATGTATGATAAGCTGTTCGAACAGACTTTTCTGGAGAACTTTTTCGGGGTTGACCCTTGTCTCCGTACTAACAAAAATTTTTACCGTTCATAAAAATCCACCGGAAACGGTTTATACGTCCCTGACTGTTTACATCTGGAGCTGGTTATAATGAGTTAGTTCCCATCCACCGTCAGCCCAAAAATTGGCGCTATAATAATTTAATTGTCACAATCTCATCTGTTTCCGATAAGTTGAATTATTTAAAAATCCTAAACGGCATACTCCAGGGTAGAAACCTTGGGATGATAAGGAATGTAGAGTCACGCGCCGTAGGGTTAAAGAATCTTACCATATCTTTAAAAGGCCGCGTTTTTCCGATACGGAGAGGGCAAAATATATAGAAATCAAAAGATCTTTTCTACAGTTACGTAGGTCCAAGAAGAGGCAATACAAATATGCACTGCTGAATTCACTAACGGCTTGTAATAATCTTAAGGATTTTTCGGTAGCGATCAGTAGATTTAGATTGTAGTCTCCTTCAACTAACAATGTAAACATGCATGCATGGCAAGACCTTCTTTTTCTCTTTACCCAATTTAGTCTCTCATTTGCATACAGTATATGGCAAAAAAACAACCTTTATTAGACTGTGATATCGCAATTGATAAAATTAAAGTCTATTGAAATGTAAATGCAATGAAGCGCCGGGCGAGGATAGGATTCCCAATGAATTTTTCAAAAACCTTCCAGAAAATTGGGTAGGTATTTAGGGCGCCTCTTTAACGGGATTTGATTTAAGGAAAGAGTCACAGCTAGTTGGGCCAAAATGCATGCATTTATGTTGTATAAAAAGGGTGATAAATCTGACCCTCATAATTAATGGGGAATCGCCCTTATAAATAGTATTACTAAGATCTACTCTCAGATACTGCTGGCAAGAATGACTGCGTGAGTCATCGAGGTAAACATTCTCCTAGAAAATCAGGCCGGCTTCAGGCCAGGAAGAAATTGTATTGATCTTATTTATACGCTAACTTCTTTAATTCAAATTCATTTGTCTATTCCAAAACGACGAATCTTTGCTTTTATATAGATTTCCAAAGGGCTTTTGACTCAGTAAAACACACATATGAATTATAAAAATCTCGATGATAATGCTAACATGTCTATTTGACTTGCGAAGGTCTGACTTCGTCCGTAAAGGTAACTTGTGGGGTGCTTCAAGGTCAGATCCTTAGTCCTCTCCTTTTTGTACGTTTCATATAGGATCTAGAAGAGTACTTATCAGGGTACACAGAGGCTGACTTACACGCAAAAATTAACCTTATCGCTCAAAACTGTATGAGCAATTTCTTAACGGTCAACAAAGCAAAATAAAAAGTTGTGATATACCACAAATGTCGGACATTTAAATACAAATTCTTCTAAGCACAGACTCAGCTGTAGGTGGTGCGCGAATTTGTCTATCTCGTTGTCAACAATTCAGACTCGGGTCTCTTTTAAAGAGTTCATATAAAGAATTTCTCCTGCGAATATTGCTAGGGGTGCTGTTTCAAGAATTTTATTTGCATCTAAATCTAATGCCCGGCAAACTAAGACTCCCCTTTTTCGTAGCGTCACACTTTGTGTTCTTTTTTAAACAAAAGAATTCTGGGGATTAAGGTACTTTCATTCAGTTGAAAAATTACAGTATACTTTCGCTAAGAAAATACTAGGCTTATCAACATACACGCCGAATCTTGCCCTTCGCTTAGAGACAGGTAGATTACAGTTAGCTTATGTTAGATTTAAGTTAGCGCTGAGACCTTTGTCGAGGTTGCTGGGTATGCCTGATAATAGGTATCCTAAAAGATATTTTCTCAAATTGAAGGCAATGTCCTGAAAACCTAGTTGCAACCCGAATTATAACTGAGCTCTCTAGCTCAAAAATATTTTCACTTTATGTAACTCGGAGAAAATGTGGCATGACTTGGATTCTGCGTCGCTCGTTGAAAATATGGATGTTTTTCTAAATAACTTTTCTGATTATCTCTAGCGTTCCGACTATGCAAGGTCTCTCCATTCAAGTAGTCTTCAAGTCTTCCCACATCTTAAACTCTATCCGAACTTTCAATCATATCTGCATCTTCGATTACCTTCCTGTATAACTTCTATTACTGTTCAACATAGACTTACAGTGGTGCGCAAAAGTTTTGGGCCAAACACATTTTTGACTATATCTGGTGAATAAAAGCAGTTGAGAAAAATTGAATATATAAAAAGTTTCAGCATTTTATTGAACTACAAAACTACAACATTTCCATTTTTTTAATGAAGTTTGTTGACAATTTCATTCACATTGTAACGACAGTGTTCAAAAATATGGGCCACACTTATCCCATAGGTTCATAAAATAGTTAACGTTCATAAAATCAACAAGAAAGTTATTATTCCGTTCCTTATTGACTAATATTTTGTAGCCATACCCTTAGCAGCAATTACAGCAGCACATCGTCGACGCATTGAATCAACTAAGCGTTTAACGTAATCTTTCGGTATTTTTTCCCGTTCTTCCTGAAGAATTCGCCCTAAGTCATCCTTGTTCGAATGTTTCTTCGTTCCAACACTTCTTCCGAGTGTGTCCCACAAATTTTCAATCGGATTTAGGTCTAGAGATTGAGCTGGATGATCCAGAAGCTTCACTTTTCGCCCTTTCAAAAATTCCTGAACCAGCTTCGACTTAGGTTTCGGATCGTTATCTTGCTGGAAAATCCAATTTTTGGACATTTTTCTTGAAGAATATGTTAACATTTTTTCTGCCATAATATCTCGATATATAACTTTGTCCATGATGCCTTCAATCTTGTGCAGTGGACCTACTCCGTGCGAAGACATAGCGCCCCAAACCATAACTGATCCACATCCGTGTTTGACTGTTAGAATTTGATACCGAGAATCGTATCTGGTATTTTTCGGACATCTAACTTACTTCTTACCATCACTTCCGAATAGATTGAACTTCAATTCGTCAGAAAAAAGTACTTTAGCCCACTGCTCCAGAGTTTAGTGTTGGTATTTCTTCGCAAAATCCAATCAGGCCTTCTGATTCTTCTTGCTGATCAAGGGTTTCTTAACAGCAACGCGTCCGATCAGACCCATATCGTTCAAACGACGAGCCACAGTGCTTCTACTCACGTTCGCAAGGTTTTCATCGCGGAGTTCATTGGCAATTTCAAATGCTGTCTTCTGGACATCAATTGTTGACTTGCGTTTGATGATCTTGTCAACACGAATTGTCTGTTCCCCTGGTCTACCAGATCGTGGGAAGTCCAGTAGACTCCGGGTGGTACTGAATTTCTCAATTAATCTATTTACAGTACTCTTACCAATTTTCAATAAGGCAGCAATTTCACGAGAAGTCTTCCCTTGTTCAGAAAGATTTAACACAGCTTTCCGAATCTCATGGGTCGTATGTCTCGGCATTTTGACTTAAGAATGACTTGATCTGATAGGTTAAACAATTGACAAACGCGAGGAATCGAAGTTGTTACCATAGCATCGCTTCTAGAGATATCTGAACATAGTGGCCCAATACTTTTGCACACGTCAATATGGAATATAATCCAGAAAAAAAAACAATGGATTTTTTTTTCAAAACTTGTTACCTACCTTAATGTTTGGTACAAATAGTATACGTAAATCCCGCATCAATGGATTTTTACTTGAGTTCGCTTTTGAAGGAGTAGATCAGAAAAACAATGTGGCCCAAAGCTTTTTGGCACCACTGTATATGCTCGACCAGGGGTTGTATACGTTTTGGAGAATATAAATTTACTTATGACCCTACTAGACTCTGCCCTATATGTAACCTGTCAGTATCAGAGGACCTTTATTGTTTGCTAGCTGTTTGTCCTGCCTATTCTGACTCAAGAATATCAACCTTAGATCACTCAGCAACCACGACAGTCAATGGCCAGTATTGGCCGAGTTTTCAAACTCTTGTTGTCCACGCGAGCTGCGCAAAGTTGCATTATATGTCCGTCAGATTCTACAAATAAGAACATTCATTCTGGATACGTGACTGTCTTGATACCCTTAAATAATTTTTTCTCTCGTACAACTTTTGTAAATTACTTCTTTTTATTCTGCTGCTTATTCTGGTTGCACATGATTACGTTTTGCTCATACTTGTATCTTGTATTGCTACTCACTTTTATCGACCTTAGGTGAAAAAACAAATTACTGAATAATAATAATAAGATGCCCTAAGGACTCAAATTCTGGTATTAGATACTCAAAAATGTCTCGTTCAAACTTAAATCATAATTATTTTAATCTTTGAAACATATCGATAAGCTTTTTATTATGTTCTTCTATAATGTCTCCAAAGACGACAATATTGTCCATACGGACAAAGCATTATTTCCCAACGAGTCCTCGAAATGCACTGTCCATCATGCGGTAAAATGTAGCCGATGCATTTTTTAGGTCAAATAGCATTCTGTTGCATTCAAAGTGACCTTGGGCTGTCAAAAAGGCTATATACTTCTTGGATTCTTCAATTATCGGTATTTGGTGAAAACCTGAACATAGGCCGAAGGCTGAGAATAATTTCGATTTTCGTAGATGATCCAGAATGTCATCGATGACGAGTAATGGATATGTATCCTAAGCAGTATCTTCGTTTATCTTGCAATAAATAATTCTCATTTTTAATTGATCATTTTTCTTAGGAAACACCCAAATTTCTGATTTAAAAGTGAATATCAGTTTCTTATTATCTGTTGTTCCAAAACATTCTGTATTTTTGGACTGAATTAAGTTGCTTGATATAATATTAGTGACAATGTCAAAAGATATTTTCTCAGGTCGTCTTACCGGTTCATTTTCATATTCAAAATATATAAATTAATTTGGTTCATTATGCATCTGCATAGTAAATCCGGAATATTTTCTTAGTTTTCTATCAACGCATCTATATCTGTTCCTTCTACCGGGATGTAGCCGATTCTCAAAACGTTCCTTTCAATGAAATATGCATCTTCTTGTAAAAACATATTTTTACCATCTAAATATAACCATTTATCTATTAAACAGTGCTTGTTATATTTCTTTTTTAAAAAACAGGCCACATATTTCTTCTTCAGTTATCGAGAAGTTCTCAGAAACAATGTTGAATTATATTTGTTTGGAATACAAATACGCAAAATAGTTGATTGTGTACGAGAAAGAATTTTTTGACTGTTCGCAGAAATAATTTTGGTCAAACACCGACCCCTTTAGAACGTCTTGTGGGGGAGGCACCCCGGTGACTGTTAACAGAAATAATTTTGGTCAAGCCCCGACCCCTTTCCAACGTCTCGTAGAGGGGGGGGGGCTTGAAGGCCACCCTTTAAATTTTAACAGAAATGAGGGCCAAACCCCTATCTCTTTCCAACGTCTCATGGAGGGTCGATAAAGGACCAGCAAATGTCAGAATAGTACACGGTATGCCCACTCTATTGTATTTTGGGGAGGTACTTATAAATTGTAGCCAAATGTGAGATCAGCGCCACCTAGAGGACGTAGCAAGAACTATTGTCTACAGCATCGACCCCCCCCCCTTCCCTTCTCACCGTAATTTGTAGGTTATGTTGACTTTTCTTTCTGAAATAAATACATGAATAATAATAACCAATAAAACAAAATAAAATCTATCATCGATCAATTGCAATAAAATGTTTAAGTCTGTTGCAATCGATCTATCAAAGAAAGATTCCAACGTACTTTAACATTTGATTGTTCATTCTATCAGAACGATTCCAACAGGCTCTAATATTTTATTGCATTTGGTCGATGATCGATTTGATTTGTTTCCATTTGTAATTTGTGTTATCGGTGATAATCCATTGTGAATTCAAGTTCATCACACAAAAAAATTTAATTCTTGCAGCTACAGTGAACTTGAACAGACATGAGCAGACGATAGAACTTCTATCGTCTGCTCAAGTTCAGTTTGAATTCTGAATTCACAGGAGCGCCACCTAGGGGGCGTAGCAATTACTATAATCCGTTCACCACTTTTCTATGGGAGTGGGCACACCGTGGAATAGTACATTGTGTATCGAGAACGTGAACAAGCAAAATATCAAAATAGCCGTACGCCCTTGATACACATGATAATTTTTACCCTGAGCTCCTTACAAACAAGCATGTAAAGCAAATAAAAATTGTTGGTGTTCTTGGTAAATATAAATTATAAGTGAAAGGAAGAAATAGCGTATTCAGCATTAAGGACACTGTCGGGTATAGCAATGCAATTTTTTAAAAGATAAATATAATATAATAGACTCATGTAATTAAAACTAACCGCAGAAAAAGTAACAGTGTTTAATAATAATGTTTCTTCGAATGCTCGTGTAATGTGTAAAAAAAGTTTATCCAAAAATGATTATATAAAAAAATTAATTTGAATGTTTATTGAGAAGAACCTGTAAATATATAGAATTTTTATACTTAATTTTTTAGATTTCGAGGTTAGGATTATTATGAAATGAAATAAACAAAAAGAAAAAGATAAAAACTTTAAACTGAAACTGATTAGAAATTGTTGAAAAGAAAACAGTCACAATTACTCTTCATACAAAAATTTTTTAAAGTTAGAAAGTTAAAAAAGCATTATTATAAGCGTGCAATCGGAGAAAATACTTTGAATCCATTTAGACCCGCGAGCACTGATAATTCTGTATCAGACGGTGCACGCATCTCAGAGAATTCAGGTGTGTACCTATTAGAATTCGAATAGTTATTTGGTAAAAATAAATTAATATACTTGTTAAAAAGCATGCTAAATAAAAATATTCGTTTTGGGGGAAAATCAATTGTAAACATTTTCTGAAGATAATTAAAAACAATTCATCGTTAAAGAAAAATCTAGCATCAATAGTCTGTTTACTCAAAGATTAATGTTTACTTTGGAATGGATAATAATAATTCCATAAGCTTTTTAATTCTTTCAATAATGAGATATTCTAACAATACTATTAATACAAATTGTTTTCCCAAAAATTTGGTTTTCTGTACTATTTGAAATTATAATTTATTATTACGAAGTCGTAGGCTCCAGAAGATACAATCATGGTTCCTTAAAGTAACCAATTCTGATGCAATTCGAACGTGTTCGTCGTCCATTTCTGCTCCTTAAATCCTAGAAGGTAAGCAATAACGAAAAATGTACGTAAGATTCTTCGTACATCACTGTTCCTTAGAGTGCGGTCTCTAGCCACGGATGACTTTACGCGGCAGACGGCGCATTTGGAGGTAAAGGTTTCACCTATGGATACATTTTGAAAGCTACCAACCTGTATACAATGTTAGGAGTAACAGTGTTGACGGACCAGATATGGTGATCTCAGAAGAATAGCATTTTGCATCTGGCTCGCGATGGACATAGCCTGACGCTGGTAAGCCGGGATTTTGTTGACTTAGCTAAGAAATGAAGCTTTCATACAGTCTGTCAAGTTAAAGCGTGGGTGGCTTTACTCGCAGTCGGTAAGGTGTATCGACATGATTTTGGTGTCAAAATATTAAGAATGTTAAAAATATTAATGAATAAAAGCATGAGAATTTCATGCTTTTTGATTTAACATTCAGTTTGCTTTCAATTCTCATCTTGTTACCACGTTACAAAAAATGAGTTCCGTATATGTAGGTGCAATCTCCCAAAC
>NC_046660.1:117835321-117848007 GCF_010883055.1 Belonocnema kinseyi | reverse complement strand
GTCTTTCAATGTACCCGTGACATGCATATTTTAAGCATCCACTGAGCACATTTACAAGTTTTTCTGGCTCTTGTTTGTACGTTCGACGGTTTGTATAGCCGTCAGGTACATTCACTATGTGCTCACGGTAAACTAAGGTATCTATAAAGCCGTCTGGACAGACAGAAAGAAACCCCTGCGTCTCCGATCTCAACCCAGCAGATTTGAGAAAATTTTTGGACAGGCCCATCGATAGCTCTTCTCTACGTATAATACCGTAGAATTTACCATGAAGAGGCTTGTCAGCCTGTTCCCTTAGTAGAAGCGAATGTTCTGCTTCCTGTATACGACTTTTGAGCACCAAAGCTGCTAGTGATGCGAGGCCCTGTGTAGTATCGCTGGAATAAAATGGAAGACCTACCTTCTCTGCGGCCCTATCTGCAGCACGATATAGAAATTCCGCAACATTGAAGACTCAATGTCGATGCACTAGTCGCATTACAGAATCTGTGGTTTTTTGAACTAAGCAGGCTGTAGCTAGAACCGTTCTTCGATGGGGAAACTCTAGCTCAGCAATCCTCTACCCTCTTTTTCTCGGGAGTGCTATATACGAGGTACGAAAGGTTTAAGATGATGACTTTGATGGATTGCTATCATCTTGTGTGTGTTTCGTTCAAGTTGGAGATACCCTTTTTCAAAGGCCGTTTTTAACACACGCGGGACCTTGGGTTTTCGCTTGCGGTATTCCAAGATTTGCATATGTTTCTCCATTACCCAGATGTTGAATGGTATCTCCGCCTATGACTTGAAGATCCTGATCTTCACGCGATAAAGTATTTTCTAGTCCTCCTTTGTATAAATTGACGCTGTCACCCTTTTCATATCCAAAACTCGTACCAATTGCTTTAGAGTATCTATCTACCGCCTTCAGAAGGATTATAAGATCCTCTTTTAAAAAGGCAAAGAGTTTAACGTCGTTTATGTATAAAACGTGGTTCACCTTAAATTCTCTTCTGTTCAGCGGGCCACATTCGTATTCAGAATTTTTGCCTCGTATCACAATAGATAACCGTAAGAGGAAGATGCAGAAAAAAATCGGACTTGAAAAGTCTCATAAAAAATCCACCCTATTATATGTAACATAGCTGGTAGTCATTCGTCTATTGTCAGATATTCAGAAAAATCTTGTCCACCACAAGAGTATAAGTTCTTGCATACATCTCACTATATTTAGATGCACCTCCAGGCGCTCAAGGAGCTTTATGAGTGTCTTATCGTTCGTGTTATTGAACGCCTTTCGATAGTCAATTCAAGCCAAGGATAGATTGCGTCGACACCTGATATAATCCTGGGGAATACACCTGTTTATTAACAGGTTCTTTGTGCAACCTACGAGTCCTGTCTTGCATTCGCGTTTTTCAACTATTGTACTCCATACTGTCTCAATAGATGTGAATATTCTCTGTTTGAGGATGAACAGACGGGAAGAATGTGTAGAAAAGATGGAAGTTTTCTGAATCTACTTTTCTCGCCGTTCAAGGCACTCTTAGGCTGTTAAAACAGCTCTAATTTTTTTCGTCCCGTGCTGCTTGATGGTCTACTGTTTACATTTGTTCAGCGCATGATTTGCTTTCCGTAAGTTTAAAGCTAATGCCTTAAATTTTCGAGTGAACTTTTTGTTAGATGGTATGTAGCTAACCGTGCACTGAACATTTGATGCATGTTGTTTCGCCGTTTTTATTTTAAACTGAAGCTCTGCAATACTCTCGCAAATGTTACTCAGGCGTACTGAAGTATTATTACTTCTATTGTCACTAAGCCAAGAGAGCGCCTTCTCTTAAACGACACAGCTCAGATTCCAGAGATCAAAATCTTCATTGAGTAAATCTCGGAGAGGAGTATTAGCTTTAGCTAATTTCTTTCCATTTTGTTTACCGAGATGTGAAAACTCTTCATAATCAATCTGAGTCTCGCAGTGAAGGCAGTCGTCAGGCTTGTGTTAACTATCGTATGCTGAATACGGTTAGATTCAAAAATACCCAGATACTTATTATTCGCCTGGAGCCATTGCCTCGAATTCATTTTTGAACTCGTTCTCTAACTCTGCGGTCACTAATTGCCCTCTGATTAAATGCACTATTCTACATTTCTCTAGTCCAAACTCATTCGGGATATCATTGGAAAACTACTTTGTGACATCGATCACTTGCTGCAGTTTCTGGGCTGAAATATCTGACAGCTTCAGGTCATCCATGTACAGAAGATGGGTAACTTGATGATCATTCTCATTATCATGAATTTTGAACTACTGAGACATGCTTTCTAGTGTTTTTCTCAGTGGGTTCAACGCTAAACAGAACCATAGTGCACTGAAGGAGTGCCTTACTCCTTAGATGCACGGTAAAAACGTGGGATCCCGCCAACTTAACTTCAGACTTTTACCATGTAATTAATTTTTTACGTATTTAGGTCGGGTTTTTTTTGTTCATTAACTAATTCATTGGTAAGAGAACATAAGAATAGAGACTTTTTGACATAACTGTTTATAATAATTTTTATATAAATAAAATTTTTAATGCATATATCGAAAGAATTAATTCCAACATTTTTTCAAAATTCCAAAATTTTTAAAAAAGAGATATACGAGCTTGAAAATGTATACTTAGGGGCTTTTGGGCTGCTGATTACGAATCTGAAGTCAGAATTTAGAAATATTGTAATTCAAGATGACGTATTCCATATGGCTGTTCCAATATTTTGAAAAAAAAGATATACGAGATTAAAAATCTATACCCGTGGTTTTTGGCAACGCTGATTACGAATTTGAAGTTACTAAATTCAAATTTAAATTAGTCGATCAAATTTAATTTACATTGATACGTAAAGTTCGAAATCGTAGATGAGATTTTGAATACTTTGATTTCAGTAGTGTAGGAATTTCTGAAATTTATTTCGAAGACTTTGGATTCGTAATCAATGACCCCAAAAAGTCCAAAACAGATATTTTCAAGCATATATATCTCTTTTTAAAAATTTTGTAATCGCCATCTTGAATTCGCCATTTTGAATTGCAAATTTCGAAATTCTGACTTCCGATTCGTAATCAACGACCGCAGAAACCCCTGAGTAGGAATTTTTAAGTAAATTCACTAAACAGAAAAATATGTGCAGCAAAGGGTTAAAATATACTCGTCGCAATGCATATAAGCCTGATTATCCTTAGTTGTCAATGTTCTGAAATTGTATTTTTGTACCCCAAAGCCTCAACGTATGACTTAGAAAGTCAATAATGCGTTAGCAGATTTTTTAAAGTTTTAAGTTTTCAAGCAAATAGTAATACAAGACAGAAAGAAATGCTTGCTTGGAAGACAGGCTGTCGGTCGAAATTCAGATGTATTTTGAGCGTCTGATTTTTTAGGTAACATATACGTAGTACCCTGGAGCATAAAGCCTGGCATCAAATCTAAATGTTCAATGATCTCCTGAAAACACCTTATAAACTCAAGATGCACACTCGTCAGGAACTTCTACCAGAAGTTGTGCACCATATCCGGACTTGGAGCTTTCTAGTTACTTGCCCTTTTCAAGACCGTTGAAATATCTAAAGCTGTGATGCATATTAGCTGCATTTTAAGGCTGTTGTTTGCCCTTGCTTTATCCAGATTGAACAACGCAGTTTCCAAATTGCATTTGCTAATTTCCCCCCAAACACCTGACCAGTAGTTAGTCATATCGTCCAATTGAGGGAGTTTGGCGTCTTGCTGGTTATTTTGCTTTACACTCAGTTTACGATAGAACTTTCTTTCATCTATCTGAAAGTTTCGATTTTCTTGTCTTCGTGCACTACTTGTCTTGCACTGATGCAGTCTGGCAGGAAAAAACATCCAGTTAGAACATTTTCGTCGCTTTTTTGGTTGCTAAACCTCTGCTTTTGCCTCTGGTTGTATACGGCCATCAACCTCTTGAGGATGTGGTGGTATTAGATCCTCGAAAGGTTGAGGTAGAACATCGATTTTCCCTGCTTGACCGTATGACGCAGCTTCCTCTAACTGATATTCATTGTCGTAGATTTTCCACGCAAAATCAACCTGTTGGTTATTCTCCATTGCTCGGTCTACTGTGATGTGTAGATGAGTCCTGATGTCCTTCAACCTAGCGATAAGATCTCTTATTGCAACTTTCTTTACATTAGGATACAATAAAGCAAATTTCGTTCTTAAATTATATCCTTTTTCCATTTTCGTTATGAACTTCACACTTCCGTAATAGAGACGCACAAATTCCTCTTTCACTTCGGTATCCCACTTGATTCTCTCCTACTGTTCCACTGCTTACCGTTTGACTATCTTGCAGCTCACCATCACCACCCTCCCGCAAGATGTGGCCCCTAGCGGCGGTTCCAGGGCCGCCCCGACGATCCCCGGAAAGTGACAAGTGCTTCAAAATCTTGAATATACCCTACGTTCCATTTTCTCTTTAGCTGAAAAATGTAAGGAAAAGCCTAGGAAATTTCTGGTCACACAGGCGAACCCAAAAAAGTTGTCTGCATGAGACAAGTGACTGCTTTCGTACGCAAAAATGTAAAGGATGTTAGTTTTTTCCGTGTAAATCTATATAATCTGAGAAAAACCTTCAATTTTCTTAGAATTACCTAAGATATGGGAAATAGAAGGCACACTGAAGAATTTCTGTGTACAAATTAAGTCTCTAAAAGTCGTTGCACTCAACAATATAATATCGATGTGTCTTTTCTCGCGTACACTGGCATTATCAAAATAACGTGCAAATTATCCCTAGGGATTTCCTTATTTTCTGCATCTGGAGGGAAACTGAGACGTGCAAGATAAATTCTGAGGCCAGATTTAGATTCAGCAGCTCAAATTTCAGAAGAGTAACCCAGTCACTTCTCTTGTGCTGACAAATTTTTTCTATGGCCTGTGTGACTAGAAAATGCATAGGCTTTTCCCTTATTTTTGCATCTAGGGGAAAACTGGGACGTGAAGGACAAATTCTGAGGCCATATTCGGATTCAGCGGCTCAAAATCCATAAGGGTAGCCTAGTCCCTATCACTCTAGACTTGACTGACTCGGTTAGGACCGCAGCAATGTAAGATTTGAGATATAGGTTTTTTAGATTAGTCTAGAATGCGCGTGTTACTTATTTAAGTAACACGTTCATTCCGCCACACTGCTCCGACCCAGGTTGCTGATCAATCTCTCTGGCAATCACCCCGAGTGAAGAGCCTCACAAAGTCGTCATGTGAGGTTCCCCATTCGGGACCATTTGTATCTAAGATCTTTTGATGCAGCCATGATATTTTGTTGCAGCCCTTATTTACTCCACTGACACTCTTTTTATTGACTATTCTTTGCTTTTTTCTGTCTTGCCATACTTCTCTAGCTTCCCTCAGATCCATGCATTTTTTCATGCAAAATCTCTTGTTTCTGTGGCTTATTGTATCTCTTCTAATTGTGGGTTTAATTCACACATTCTAACCATTGTTTCCGCGGTTTTCTTCAGGGCATACTGACATTTACTTTACGTTTAACCACTTGTTTCATTAGGCTACTATTTTAAATTCTTTCAACACGCCCGAAACATCTTCACCGATTTCTTTCCTATGTGTTAACTAGTGCCTCTTTAGCAGCATGTTCTTTGAGAATCATCTCATTACTCACTGTGTCCATCAGTGTCTTCCCGCATATTATGCACATGAATTTCATGTCAATCGCGTTAATTTTACATTTATGCTTTTCTTGATACGTCCAGGTCTTGCTACCATATATCACAGGCAGTACAAATATAGAATCATTAATTGATATTTTAGCATTATTTGATATATTTTTTCTTCTGATAATGGGCCCTACTCACAAAAGAGTCTAAAATTCGTTATAAATCATTTTTTATGGAACGCGTTATTTTTATTTTAAGCTTCGTTTTAATTTTTAAAAAAAGCATTAGAAATAAAAAATTTAATTTTTTAATTTAATTTTTGAAAATATGTATGTTGCAATACGCATGCATATAATTAATTGTAATGATATACATTGATTGAAACGATACATTTTTTAGGGTAGCTGAAAATAAAATTTAGAAATAAGGAACAAAACTAATAAATTATTGATTATAATTCAAATTTGTACTTGATTTTGCAATAACTGAATAAGCAATAACGGACCGAGGAACAAAGATAAATGTAATATACTTTTGATATAATAGTGTTGAACGTAATGTAGAAAAGTTCGCATTTTTCAAAAAGTTGAGGGCGAAGCACAAGATATGTGATGAGAATGTGTTCGTTAAAGCCGAAGGAGCTTTACGAAAGATAATAAGCAATCACCAAATCACAGTTTTGTCGATGCTTTGACCTTTAATTTAAAAAAGTTTGTGCACAAATTTGGGGAAGTACAAAGACCGAGAATGCAGCTTGAAATAAATACAGTATCGAGCGCGAAACGCAAGAACCAAAACTCGCGCACCGTAGACGCGCTGCTACTTCAAAGCGAGAAGAATGCACCCGCGCAGCAAGCAGGTTGTTTTTCATCTAAGAGTTTAATCAACTGTTCATTTTTTTCATGTTTATTATTATTTTTCAAAAATGAAAAACTTGTTACACATAGACTGCAATATTTCAAGTATTTTGGCCACGGAGATTTGAGCCTTGATTTAAATAAGTAATTCATAATAGAAACATTGAAAATTACGAAAAATTCTAAAATCATAATAAAATAACAATTATTAAAGTAAAGTATAGCAGAATATAGTAATATTTAAATTCCCTCAAGGTGCATATAGACAAGAATATTCGTTTTACTTTTACTGTTTAAATATAAATAATTTATTATTCATTAAAATAATATTTTCTTTAATAGAAACAAAAAAATGCATTAGGGAATTTATAGTAGTTGGACATTTCACTGAATATTCAGTGGTTTCGGACTTATTCACTAATCAGTTCAGTAACACCAGAGTCAATCATGTGAAGCATAACCTCTACATTTGTAAGTTAAGCGTTGTTGTTACTCTTTTACTCAAGTAGCAAGAAGAATTCCTTGATGAAATAAATTTTTTAATTTTAAGGCTGTAATTCTTCTAAATTAACTACGGGATAAATATACTCTTACTCGTATAGGAAGTACTTACTTAACGGGTTTGTACGCGACAGTCCAATCTTGAAATTAAAGTATAGTAATATGTGAGGTTGCTTGTTATTTAAAGCATCTGAACTATTCACTTTTTTAATATTTAATCAGATTTCTGGATTTTAAGTTTTTACTATGATTCTTTGATTGAATGTACCAAAATATTATTTTATTATGATTGCTAAATTGATATGGTGCAGTGCTGCCAACACTCAAAAGTGATTATTTCACTGAATCAATAAGTAAACTTTCACTGATTTCCAGTGACCCATTTCTAGCTATTTGAATCAGTGAAATTTCACTGATTCAGATTTAGAGAGTAGGATTTCTTTAGTTGATGGTCATATTCCTGAGCCTTGGTAGTTTAATTCCTGCTACTGTAGAGTTACGAGTACGTGCGTCAAAATGAGTGACCTCATGACTGAAGAAAAAATATATCACATTAAGTGCTTTTACTCTAGAGGTAAAGTCGATGCAAACGCGTATAGAAGATTTAGAACTCAGTTTGAACAGCATAGAGTTGCTAGTGAAAAATAATTCTTATTCATGTTCATGTTTTAACTTACGATTTGATTTAAATTTACCGATTTTAAATAATATAAAATAAATGTAATAACATATTAATAATCATAATAAATGTGTGTGTGAAAAAACCTTAAAATGTCTTTTTTTTAAAAGTAATTTGAAGCATCTTGATACCTGCTTGCATTTCACAATAATAGCCGATTAGTTTCAGCAACATTGAGTTAGAAAGTCAAAAATAATTCTTTAAACATTTGATTATTATAATTATTCAATAGATTCTTCTTCAAAAAATTAAGTTTTGCATTCTTACATTGTCTCTTTAATACATTAGTTCGCCTTTAACGAACATAATCTTTTTGGGGCTCCTTGGCATGGCTTAGAGGGCGCCCACCAAGTGGGGCGCAGCCGGGAAACCCCGGATGCACTCCCATGCCAGTCCGCCACTATGAGGACATTACGCAACCTTGTCTGCCACAATGCATAATATTGAACCAATCTTACCGTTTGCGCTTAATCTTTACACTCGCTTTGCTACCAGTATATATTGCTTTTATTGCTTGTAGGAGCCATCTGTTGACTTGGCACTCTTTCAGGACTTCCCAAAATTTACTTTTATCCACCTTGTCAAATGCCTTTTCTAGGTCAACAAATGCACAGAAAACTTTTTTTCCTACTTTAAAACTTTTTGCTGTGACCTGTCTTAAGCTAAATATTTGATCGGCACATCATCTACCTAGCATAAATCCACTTTGGGCATCCCATATCTTTTCTTCTGCTACTTTCGTTACTCTACGAACAAGTATTTTTGAGCATATTTTACCTACGGTATTTAATCAGCTGATACCTCTGTAATTATTGCAGTTGTTTTTATCTCCCTGTCTTTTGTATATTAGTACGATAATTGCTTTTTCCGGTTGTCTGGGACATTTCCCATCTCGATACATAACTTAATAAATCGGCACAGTCTATAAGGCATGTATTCTCCACCATATTTAAGTATTTCAGATTTAATACTGTCTACCTCGGCAGCCTTACCGTTTTCCAAATTCTTAACTACATCCTCTACCTTAATGACACAGACTTTCTGAATTGATTTTTTAGCACATCGTGTTGTACATCGCAGTTGTGGTATTCTATAACTTCACCCTTAAATAATTCCTTACAAAAAATTGTCATAAAGCAGTTCCTTGCTTCCTTCACAGTCGTTTTGTATTCTCTTTTCTTCTTTTGTTTTGCATTTATGTTTACTTTTTTTTACCAGTCGTTAACATTTTATCTTTTTTTCTCTGTAATCATTTGTTAATTTATTTCCCTCCACTTCGCTAAGGCTTGTGATGTTCCACAGTCTTAGGTTCTCTTGTCACAACGATCCAAGGTTTCTCTTCTATCTGTTCGTTTATGATATTCTGAAACAGGGGCGTCGCTAGCCCTGGGGGGCCCTATATCAAAATTTTTTGTGGGCTCCTTTTCAGAAAAATGAACAAAAACCCTCACACAAAACCCTCAGGGTTGCGGTTTTTTGCATATCTTTCTTCTCCATCCCTGAACTAAGTTTCTTCTATAGACTAGAAGTTTACGATCAGTATTTCATTCAGAACCTCTCATGTCGCTTTTATCTTCGACTAGCTCTCTTAGTCATTGTATTATTCATTGTTTAAATTGTACGCCTAACAACCACCTATATGCTATTCGTTTATTTTGCGAATCGGAATCATGTCCAAGTTAAGTAGTGATTCGCCATATGGTGGAGAGTCTAGTTATAACCTCAGTCCCATCAAACTTCAATGCATGCAGGGGGGGGGGGGTAGCGTCCTTAGCATTTGGGCGACTTTGGGGACCAGCGATGCAATTTTCTTAAAGATAAATATAATTTTCTCCATATTTTCACTTGCGTGGTGCAGTATATGTGCAGTGTCGGCGGCGGAGTGCGCATGTACAAACGACACTGAGCTGGGAGCGGTCACATAACGCCTGCTTGACGTGCATTCAATGGCGCGTTTTCAAGAAAGGTTGGCCAAAAAGTAATTTACCAAAGTTCTATTCAGTTGTTAACATTATTGCTATTAAACTTGATTTACTTTTGTTTTGCATCCCGATACCGTATTTATTTTATAATGTTTCTTTAAATATATGAAATATTTAAACGGCAACACCTGAAAAATTGAAAAATATATTTATAGTTTGCGTAGCTATCAACGGAGCAGGACTTGATTAATTAACAAATGATTTACGGAATAGGTCCTTAATTTATCACTGATTGTAAAAACATTATTATTTTGTACACTTGTTCAGGAATGAAAATTAAGCTTTTACTGAAGAATCGGGTCTCCTTAACCACTGTTCATTGATAACTGATTAGGTAAAATGTAGTCTTCACTCTTTATTCATTTGTAGCGCCGAAAGAAAACGTGGTCGACGCTCGTGCCCGAGTATCTATTTCGGCGGAAAATGTGACAGGAAATAGCCGAGACAAAACTGATCTCGGTAAGGTATGCAGAACAGAGCACGACCGAGACCAGTTGAGAACTTCAGACGGGGGTCAATGCCAAACCTCGAGGTGTCGGTTCACAACTATGAGATCTACAACAAAATGAGTCTAGAAACTAAAAAGTAAACATAAATGAAAGGTTTCGTGTCAAAATTGTTTGACGGCACAAAGTGTAAAAACACACATGTTAAAAACGTTTTTAGAAATATTTTAGTAAGTATATAACAAACTAAGCTTCATTTTTGGAGTGAGTTCTTGATTTGTTTTTAACTTTATGATAGGATTTCTCATTTGTTACTTTGAACAATAAAGGCAGTCTAGACTCATATAAGACTCTAGGTATGTTTTTCAGTCATCTCCACGAGGGCCATTTCAGTCACAAATGGCCACGATGGTCGATTGCTACATTGGTATTATAAAACAAATGCTAAAAATGCAATTAATGACCTACAATTGATTTTATTTATTTATAAAGAATAAGGAACTTTTTACTATAAAAAGAAATGACATATCACTTATAAAATAGTACGTTCGTAAAATTTAAAACGATCTGCTTCTCAAAACTTGCATCTGTATCTTATTGTGAGTCAGACTCATGTTAAATGCGACTCTTCATGCCTCATCGTTTCTATTCTTGGAGGATATCGTCTCAGACCCTCAGGAAGTCTACTTGGTGCTTTAATTCCGCACCGCGTGTTATAATGACTGGCAGTCCTCATTCACCGTATCTAATATACATGTTTTAGAACTAACAGGCAAATTACACCATAGTAAGTTTTTCTACTGAAGTAGGTTTCACTTATGCAATGTAGAACTTTCGACGATAAATATTACGTAGTGTATGCAGATGCGTCATTTTGTGCCTATTTTAATTTTTAAATACAGCATCTTGCCGTATTTTAATTTTGTACTTCGGTATCTGGTCACCGAAGAGTGATTGGTCACATCTCGAAACCTTTTACAGCTCTCCTTTCATAAAAATAAGTGTCAGTGACTGGTCACAGAAAAGTGGTATGTCACCATCCGAACCCCTTTTTTAATCTTTGCTTTAAAACATACGCGTATTCGTGATTGGTCACAGAAGAGTCATAGAAAAGAACTGGCCTGATGTAGAACTCTAGTCTAATGAAACTTGCTTTATTTTCAAGGTTTGGGGCAGCTATAGAGACAGCCAAATAAAAACGGAGAGATCTAGTCACGTAATATAATATGAAAGAAAATCGAGAAATCCCAATTTTCAGTATTTGTTATTCGCATCTGAAGTGCTTTCATATTCTAGATAATTCGTAAATCAGAGATAAAGTGTATTATTACTATGGATCTATAAATTAACGCACCGGAGCACAAACCTGCGGGGTCTGGCAACGCGTCAGTAAGAGGCATGACGCACACCATACATGCTCACCCCACTTACTCGTGGAGGGGGAGGGGGCACCGAGTAATTGGTCTGTTGCGTTAATGACAGATTTCAGTATAGACGGTTGAAAGTGTAGTCTTTTGTCTACTAGCAAATTTGTGTCGTCTCTGACGCCCCCGGTAGAGTGGACATAACTTCACCCTTCCCGATGTACCAAGTCAACCCGCTCACCTAAGATAGAAGTTTATGCTCCGTCCCGTTAATTTATAGGTCCACGATTATTACAGGAATAATGAAGTGATGAGCAATTCTTTAGTGTGCTTTTCGTGTGTAATTTTCTTGATTATATGACACTTGTAGTGTATTTATAACTACATATTACTCATTTTATGATAGAAGAGTACAATATTGTACAATTTCTCCAAAGTAACAAAAAATATTATAGGAACAGAAAGCTCCCTATTGACACAAAAATTTGCAGGACTAAAAACTTTAAATACGATCAAATTTGGCAGCGCTCAATACTTGACCCAAATATTAAGCATCCGCCGTTTTCGAATTACGATAATGAGCAGTAATATTGAGCTTGGCTTAGCCTATGCAAGTTACCCAAAGTTACCACGAATTTATAAATTTTTTTTTTAAATTTAGGAAATTTACGTTAACTTGTAACTTATATGTAGTTTATAAGGCACATTAACACAATTGGTTAAGATATCATTAAGTATCGTGGAAATTTTACTGCTACAAACATGCGAGCAAATATGTCAGATACAGTTACGGACCATTCATAAATTACGCAATGCCATTTTCGAACAATTTTGACCATTTTTTAACAATTTTGACATATTTTTTTTACAATTTTGACAATTTTCTTAGCTTTTTGCGATTATTTAATAGACCACCTCTACAAATATTACTTAATTTATAGATCGCTTATTAGTACTGGTGTTTACAATTATTCTAAGTGTAATGACCATAGTTCCTTTTTTTCGATAGAGAGCCCAAGATATTCAGGTAAACATTCGACAAATGCATCGTTTGCAAGTGACTTTGTATTCTTTTTGCCTTGTATTTTTGACTTTTCGTGGCTAGTAAATGATCGGAAGTCCATTTTCTGAAAGGAATATTAGAGTTATTAGCAGTGGCGGACTGGATACTCAGGGGCGCGGCCGGGGATCCAATACTATGGGC
>NC_046660.1:117826535-117835311 GCF_010883055.1 Belonocnema kinseyi | reverse complement strand
AACTTTCATAACAGCTTTTTGCATTTTTTTTCGAAAACTCAAATTTTGAACACACAACAATAATAATGAAAAATAAACAATTCTGTTTCGTAGTCTAAATATGCAAGTTACTAGTCACCCACAAAAGAGCTCCATAGTCTTCATCAATCATATTTTATGAAACGCCTTGTTTTTATTTTCAGCTTCGTTTTAATCTTAAAAAAAGCATTGAAAATATAAAAATTTTATTTTTATAATAACAAAATAGTTTATTATTTTGTAATATTATTTTGTAATAACTGAATAAGCAATCCCGGGCCAAGGTATAAAAACAAATGTAATCTACATTTGATATAATAGTGTTGTACGTAATATAGAAAAGTTCGCATTTTGGACAAAATCGAGGGTGAAGCACGAGATACGTGATGAGAATGTGTTCGTTAAAGCCGAAGGAGCTTTAACAAAACATAATTCGCAATCACCAAATTACAGTTTTGTCGATGCTTTGACCTTTATTGTAAAAAAGTTTGTACACAAATTTTATGTTTCTTATTATTTTTCAAGAAAAAAAACTTTTTTATACCATAGAATGCAAGTTTTCAAGTATTTTTGCCGCGAAGATTTAAGCCGTGATTTAGATAAGTAATTCATAATAATAACATTAAAAATTACGAAAAACGATGAAATTAGAATAAAATAACAATTATTATAGTTAAGTAAGCAAAATATAGTAATATTTGACAATTTCCAAAATAATGAAATATATTCTTTGATCCAAACTCTTGAAATGGAAGTTAATAACTTTTTTTAGAGATAATGTCGACTGATAAGTAGTCATTTTAATATAAAAATTGAGTTTAAACTTAACAATTACTAAAAAAATTAAATACATCCGATAATTAGTCACGATTTCGTAATAAATGAAATGAGTCGCCCCCTTTCGTATTTGTAAGCGAAAATGGAGTTATACTTTTTACATAAAGCAAGTTTTATTTGGAAACTTCCTCAAGGTACATATAGGACCATCGAAAGTTAACATATGGAAAAAATCAGTATATTAACGGACACCTATAAAAATTCATTTAGGTGTCCTATACATTTTTAATAAACAAATATTGTTTGAATTGCATCGAAAACAAATGAATTTAAAATTCCGTAATGTAGTTGATAACAAGAATATTCCTTTCACTTCTACTGTTTCAATACCATTAATTTATAATTCAATTTCAAAATATTTTCTTTAATAGAATCCAAAACTTGCATTAGGGAATTTCTTAGGAATAATATGGATGAAAAGAAATTGTAGGATACTTTTCACTTTACTGGTATTACTTATATAGAAATAATCGTGGATATTATTGGATATTCTTTTCACTCTGTGCATTGCAATCTAACATATACGAGGTGTGTTCAAAAAGTAAGGTGACTTTTCAATTTTTGCGGGCTACGTACATTCAAGTTTTAAATTTTTTGTTTTGTTGTATTGGTACACTCGTCACGATCATATGTTCACAGTTTTGACTATGTAGCTTGTGTTGCTTTTCTGGCAGAGGCGTAAAAGGTTAGAAGGGTTTGGTGTGCTCGGCGATTTTCTTCTTTCGAAAAAAGTGGAGCAAAGAGTTTGCATTAAATTTTGTGTAAAAAATGGAATCCAATGCTCGAAAACTCTTGAAATGTTGACAATTGCATACGGCGAGTCTACTCTGAGTAAAAAAATGTGTATAAGTGGTACAAGCTGTTCCAAGAAGGCCGAGAGGATGTCGAAGACGAACCTCGCCCTGGACGTCCCAGCACGTCAAAAACAGATGAAAACGTTCAAGCATTGGAAGAAATGGTGTTGAAAAATCGCCGAACTACCATCAGAGAAGTTGCTGAAGATGTTGGCATATCGGTTGGCTCATGCCATGCTATCTTTGGAAAAACAATTCGTGGCTTTTGCATCACGATAATGCACGTGCTCATTCATCGTTGCTTGTGAAAGATTTTCTGACCAAACACAGAACCACAATCATGCCTCAGACTCCATATTCACCGGATTTGGTCCCCAATGACTTTTTTCTTTTCCCAAAACTGAAGAGACCCATGAAAGGACATCGATTTTCAACGATTGAGGAGATAAAAACTGCTATAAACTGTAAAACTATATCTGAGGGGGATTACTTTGAAGGGGACAACATAAATATTGAGGAATGAATGAATATTTTTTGAGAAAACCATAAATTCATCTTATTTTTTGAACGCACCTCGTATTTATTTGTTTAAACAATACAATCTTTTTCGGGCGCCTTGGCATGGCTTAGAGGGCGCGAACCAAGGGGGCGCAGCTGGGAAACGCCGGCTGCGCACCAATGCCAGTCCGCCACTGGTTATTAGATAATACTAGATATAAGAGTGAGTTAACGCGATGCTATATCTCGGCCAAAACTGGTCTAAATTGACTTATATTTCTAGCCTAAAAGTGATGAATTAAAAATAATATTTATAGCCAGAATCAAACTAAATGATTACTTAACATTAAACACAATACTTCATGAAACACTTTTAAAATCTAATATTTAATTAAGGCAGAAAGGTGCGTTTCGTAGAATTGCAGATTACTTTCTAAGCAGATGAATATCACCGGCGTCAACTGGTGTCACGTCGAGAGGGCGCTCGCTCTAAAACTCAATTTCAAAGCGAACAAATTGATCGATGAATACCTTCGATAGTTCGCGCGGCAAGAATTCACATTTTAAATTATTGCCTATCATCAAATTCATTAAAGATATCTTTTTTCTTTAAGAGATTTTTTAAAAACTTTAAATTGTTATGCTACCATGACACATACAAATAATTATTAAGGGACAATTTGAATATCGTGCATGACTTTTTAAACCAATTATAATTGTTTAAATAAATGTAACTTATTTAAATATTTATTTTCCAAAAAATTTGTATCGTATTTTGTTTAATTAATTGTAATAGTTGGTCATTAGTTCAAGAACTTCCTTTTTTTAATATTATGTAATCATTTAAGTGATTATTTATTTTTTATTTTAAAAAATTCTAAAAATAGAGGCAGAGATGTCCAATTTTTTCAAATTGGTATCTTATGCTACTTTTTGTTGAATAATTGCATAATATTTAGTTGTCTCATAATGTTTAGAAAATTTACATTTGTTTGAACCATTTTTATTTGAATAGAAGGAGAAATTTCGGGTTCCAAGCGTGTACAAAACTACAAATTTTGGCGACATTTCGTTAACATCGCAGTTTCCTTCTTCAGGGCTGACCTTAAACGGAGGTATAAGGTTATCTTCTTCTTATGTATACTCTTTACGATGCCTGTCATTGACCAGAATGCCCCTCCGCGGGGACCTGTCGAACCTGATTGGCCAATCAAGTTTTTTTTTCAAATCCAGCAGGACGGAAATCGAAATTGAATTGGTATTATATCAATAGTCCCTATTGATGTTGTTAGGGTGTTTTAAGATTTCGATTGCTTTCCTATATTTTTTTCAAAAGATAGTGTGTGTTTTTGCGATGATTGTTGTTTTGTCAAATAATATGTTATGACCTGTTTTGATATACTGCTTAGTTGTGCTGATTGCGTGAAATGTTTTAACCCCACTTTACTCTCATGCTCCTTTATAAGTTGGCTCACCGCTCTACCGGTTTCTCTAATATAGACTTTGCCACAAGAACAAGAGATTATATATACTCCTGGATCATTGAAGCGTGCTCTTTTGCCTTTGTGGTTATTTGGTAGTTGTCTTATTTTCGCAGGTGGTTTAAAAATGATTTGCATGTTGTGTTTGTTGAGAATTCTTTCTATTTATTCTCTGACACCTTGCATGTAGGGTAGGATGGTGGTCGTTTTTCTCTCTCTTTCTTTCGTAAGTTGTGTTGACTTGTTTTTTGAGTGTAGTTTCTTATTGCTTCATAAATTTATTTGTGTAATCGTTCTGTATTAGGATTTGTATAACATTTTGTAATTCTTTCTGTAATTTGTCTCTATCTGTTATAAAGACAGCTCTGTATACAATGGAGTTTATGACCAATTGTTATTGAGATGGGTGGTGGTGGGAGAAGGGATGTAGGTATCTGTTTGCATGAGTAGGTTTTCTGTAAACTTCAAGTCCTAATGTGTTATTAGATCTTTTGTAAACTGATACGTCCAAGAAAGGCCATTTTCCGTATTTTTAAATTTCCATGGTGAACTGGATATTACGATGTAATCGATTGATGAAATCGAAAAACTTATTTAATTTATCTCGTCCATGTCGCCAGCTGACAAAATTGTATCCAATGTAACGGAATCCAAATTGCGGTTTAAGCTTGAATTGGTTGAAGATGTTAGTTTCTAGATGTTCCATAAAGATGTTGACTATTACAGGTGAGATTGGGGATATCATTGCTGCTCCTGAGATTTGGTCGTAGAATTGGTTACTGAAAGAGAAGTAAGTATTATTGAGACTGTATTCTACTAAAGGTATGATCTCAGAAGGGAAGTTTGTGAAAGATTTAATAATATTAATTGTATCAGAGATTGGTACTTTCGTAAAGAGAGATACTATGTCGAAACTCACTATGATGTCTTGGGGTTGAATGTGAATCTGTTGTATCTTTTTTATAAAGTCAAATGTGTTTTGTACGTAAGTGATAGAGTTTCCTGTAAAAGGATTTAGTTTTGTAGCAAAGAAGCGTGCTAGATTATAAGTTGGTGAGCTTATTGCACTGACGATCGATCTGATTGGAATGTTATTTTTGTGGATTTTTGGGAGCCCGTAAAGCTTGGAGAGATGGGATTAGTTGGTATTTATATAGATATTTTTTGGCTGTCAAGTTTAGAGTATTTGAGAAGGGTTTTTGTTTTACCGACTATGGTTTTTGTGGGTTCCGTTTTAAGTTTTGTGTAAGTATCGTCAGTTAGAAGGTCCATGCCTTTGTTGTTATAGTCTTCTTGATACATTATTACTGTATATTAATGAACTTAATAATATTAAATAATATTAATGTAGTATGACCAGACAGATAAATAATAAAGAAGTGAGTGAAAGGTGGGTCGAATCTCTCCTTCTTTATTCTCCTTCCGTGGGTAATATTATGATATCTTTATTCTAATTGGGTTCTTTAATCGCGGTTTTTTGTTGTTTTGTTAAGTTTGTGGAAGGAAATTGAGCTTGGCGTAAAATGTTGGCCGTCCTACATTGTATGTCATTCGCTTTTTCGTGTGGAAGGGTATATATTATGGATTTCAAATTTCTGATGATTTCTTCTTTCGGGATTTTAGATGGAGCTACCGCAAAATCAGGTCCTTTAGATAAGGCTGAAATTATTTAATTGCTGAGAGGATGGCCAGAGGTGTTTTTTACTGCATCAGTTAATGGTGTTTGATGTCTAAAGATATATGGTCCAATGTCGACCAAACGTCAAATCTGAGGATGATAGGGTAAGGTGAAGTTTCAATCGTTTTTTGGAGGTAGTGTGCAAGAAAAATTTAGTATGTTGTATTCTTTCTTTTGAGAGAAGCAAACTCGTATTATGCAGAATTGATTTGGATTTAGATGTTCCCAAATTATTTTTCAGTTGTAAGAATTTTGGGACGATTTTGTTGTCCCTGCACCATTTATAAAAAAGCAAAGGATTACAGTAGTTTACCTTGCGAAGTCCTGAGCTTAATAAAGGTGTTGGTTTTAGCAAGAACACTCTCCCAGTAGTTTTTTAATAATAGATTTAATGCTTTCACGATGATTTATTTTAATAAAAAGAGAAAAGAGGAAGTTTGGAAAAGCAGTGCGCCGAGTCTAGGACGAAATCTGGCCTTTCCTCTTAAAACATAGTTTACGGTAGTAATACTGGAACAAAACGAGGCCGCTTGAAATTCCGATATTGGCCCAATATCAGTAGTCTATCTTTGGTCCCTCTTTAAGTTAGCCCCACGAAGTTCACATTTTAAAAATTTTCTTTATACATACGTTTGTACGGCGTTTATAGTGTTTGTACATTAAATATTCTGTTTGTACGCTTCTGTTTACGAATTTGGGGGCGAAATAGATTTCGGGGGGCTAACTTCACACATCATCCTTAATTTCAAATTTCTCCAATTTTCTTTCTGCGTACATTTTTACTGTTTGTACATTTATTATTTTCGTTTGTACCCTCTTGTTTGACCGGCTAGGGGAAAATCAAAATGGTGTGCCCCCCCCTTAAATTCAAATATCTTACATTTTCTTTTTGCGTACTCGAGTATGTCGCTTGTATAGTTTTTACATTTATTATTTTCGTTAGAACCCTCTTGTTTGCCCAGCTAGGGGACTATCAAAATTTCTTGCCATCTTCCTGAAATTGAAATGACTTAAATTTTCTTTTTGCTTACGTTAGTACGTCGTTTGTATTATTTGTACATTTATTATTTTTGTGTGAATGGCACGCAATTTTGATTTACTGCTAGCCAGGCAGCCAAAAAGGTAGAAACAAAATAATATAAATGTACAAACAGTTTAAACGATGTACACACTTCAGCCAAAAATAAATTGAAAAATTCAAATTTCAGGGGGATGGCACAAAGTTTTGATTTTCCCCTAGCAGGGCAACCAAGAGGTTACAAACAAAAAAATGAAATATTCAAACAGTAGAAACGACATACAAACGTTAGCAAAAATAACAATTGAAAAATTCAAATTTTAAGGGGAATGGCACGAAATTTTGAATTTCCCCTAGCCGGGAAGCCAGAAGGGTAAACACAAAAAGATTCCATGTACAAACAGTACAAACGACGTACAAACGTGTATAACAATTTAAAAAAATTTAAATTTTAAGGGGATGGCACAAGATTTGCATTTGCCCCTAGACGGGCAACCAAGAAGGTAAAAACGAAAATATTAGATGTATGAACAGTACAAACAACGTACAAACGTACGTAGGAAGAAATTTTTTTTAAATTTGATCTTCGGGTGTCAACTTCATGGGGGTTATCTCTGAATGCCGAAATTGGTCCTAGCCGGGGCCGTGCGTCCATCTTCGGCAATTCGCACTTGGGTTGTGTTGTTTTTCACCGAGTTTCTTACAGCAAAATCGAGTCGCTTTTGATCATGAAAATCTATTTGCTATAAAAACAGAACAATATTTGATGATGTTTATTGATGTTTATTTTTACATTATTTCACTAGAATAATAAAAAGGGAAAACTTTTATTAGCTTCTATTCAATCAGACTGCGTCCATGTTCATCAGAATTCGATGAGCGTAGAACAAATATTTTAGATCAACCTAGGGAAACTGGAAAGGATGGATGTGTGCATTAAAATTCGGTGACCGCACACCAAATATTTTCGATGGCTTAGAGTCTAGAAACTTCGATTTAATAAATCCATATTTGTACCTTTTAATTGTTTTGCTTAATTTAAAAGGTTCTAATACTATACATCGAATCAATTCCCACATTAAGTGGGTCAATCGAGGGTAAGAATCGAACTTTTAAAAATCGAAAAAGTACCGAACGCTAGAGAATAACACAGGGTCTATGGCTTAATATTTCTGGTTTATTACTTGAAATGACATTATTTAAAGCAACACAAACTTCAAAAAACCAAATTATGCAACGCAATTGCACACGGAGGATTAAAAAAAGTTATTTTCCTCAAAAAATGTTTTTAAAAAATATTTAAGAAAATAAATTTGTAAAAAAAAATGCACAAAAAGAGTTACAATAAGAGAAATATGTTTTCAAATAACACTGTGAAGCCTTGTAGTATGACCAGACAGATAAATAATGAAGAAGTGAGTGAAAGGTGGGTCGAATCTCTCCTTCTTTATTCTCCTTCCGTAAATTATATCGCTGTGAAAAAAAACACTCATAACCTCGTGAAAAAAACTCATCTCTATAAAATGCAATGAACAAAAATATATCTCAGTAAACACTGTAAAAAATTTCAAATTAGTAAACGCTGTGAAAAAAACAGGTCTTGTATAAATACTGTGAAAAACCCGTATCATTGAATGGCCGCAATAAAAAACAAATTTTAGTATACAATGCCTAGTACTTTTCTCACCTTTCCTATTATGAACTATGTTTTATATGAATATTTATGAACGGGTCTATGGACGGGTCCAATGTTTCAACGTTCAACTCCAGTCCACGTTATCGTAACCAGATTTGAGCGGCCTGGCCTCCAGGCGTGCAGCATTTGATTGTATATTATTAAAGGGGTCACTCTGCCCAAAATATATTACAAATATCATTTACCCGCTGAAAAGTCTCCAAAAGTTATTCACCTTTGAACATCCATTCCTGAACTGCCTTTAGTTCTTTCAAGAAAACTAGATATTCAAGTTCAAAAGTTCTCAATTAGCGACTGTGCACAGGACAGTCACACTTTTCAGTATCAGCAGACCCTTGATCACTAGGAAATTGACTGGACCTCCAACGCCGAGAACTCGGCAGGATAGACGAATATTCATTGGCATAAGACCCTTGTCAAGGAACTTTGCGGAAATCTGGACACCATTTAAGGATCTACAAGGACTCCCAGGACTCTTTGAGATCTGAGAATCCTGTCAACTTTTATGCCGACCAGCAGACTGAAGAAGGCAGTCAATCAATGCTTCTTTAGGGAGACTAAAGAGAGGATGCTAAAAATACTGCTACTGCTTTTCCGGTTAAGTTTTTAAATTCATTATTTTTACGAACAAAAATACAAATGAATAAAGATTATGACCCATACAGTAAGTGCACAAAAAAAGAATGACTCACAATTAAAACGATTTCATATTATATATACATATGTTTCTCACAAAGAGGCACTGAAACAAACGAG
>NC_046660.1:117821379-117826435 GCF_010883055.1 Belonocnema kinseyi | reverse complement strand
CAAATTAAATTAAAAAACCAAGTGAAGTGAAATGCTTCAAAATCTATTCGAAGAATTTAGAAACCCAAAAAAAATTATAAGTGAAACAAGTGACGAGGAGAGTAGCTCAAATTCGAGATCAAGTGAGGTTAGTGCAAATTATTAGTCTAATTGGGTTAAAATCCACTTTAAAACGATTCTCGTCGGGTGAAAATCTCGCGGAAGCAACGCCAGAAGAACTTCGTTAACAATTGTTTAAAATTAAAACTGCTTTCAGAACAGCTGAGGAACAACTTGCGCGTTTGAATTTACAATCACACGAAAATACAGCGCCACCAGTTTTATAACAGGGAATTTCATTGAACACATAACAAGGACAGCCCTTTTTACCAAAGACACCCTACGTTTTAAATACTGACGACAGGAAATTGCTAGACAATCTCCTTAAAAACATAATGGACTTCGATGGAACGATCTTGCGTTCCATCTTTTTCCATACTTTTTGAGCTATGAGTTGGGTAATTTTGAAAAATGTGAAACCGAGTTAAAAGTATTTAAAGATTTACATAGTGACAATTGTCTTGCGGGTTCCAATCGTTACTCTGCCATTCCGGGAGCATACATTAAGCCCTCTTCTTCGTGGAGCAGGTTTACTACCAAAATGATTTTCTTTTTGTATTACTGATCAGCTGCGATTTTTTTACTTGTGCGTGGCTAGACCTTCCGTGGGTTGGATCATGGCCCGACCGACATGACAGTGCGCTGTTTCGGGGATAAGGAACACAGGGACGGCTCTGGGATGTTCACTTAATGTTCTTGGGATGCCAAGTTATCGTTTAAGCCAAAAAGAAAAAAAAATCTATTTTTTGAACCCGCTACACGGAATCCCCCCCTTTGCAAAACTCTTTTCATGCACTTCAAAGTTATATTGAATTTCTTTTCAATAAATATTTGGCATCGATTTATCCAAATTAAAGATTAAAATCGAGTTTTGACAAATTCCGACATCATCAATTTTTTTTCAATAATCTTTTAAAAAAAGTGGAATTCTTCTCCTTTAAAACCCTAATTTCACCAAAATGGGAAAACTTCTTGAAAAAAAGAACGAATGTGAGTATATTTTATATCGTTTAAATAATCAACGGTGTAAAACAGTAGAATCGATTCAGGTTTGATGCAAAAAGAAATATGTTTACAGTTTAAATTAAATTTCATCATGATCATATAATATGTAACAATACATGATTTTATTGCGAAAGAGCAATATTAAGTTTTCAGGTATCTCAAAAAAAAATTATAACCAGGGCAATTTCTTATGATAGTCGATTTTTCTTGAAAATTACATACATGTATTGTTCAAAATTCTGCTCATAGGCCACTTTTGGGACAAAGATCAGTGTTAGATTCGCACTGTGATAATGTATTTCATGGTAATGGGAGAAGTAAAGCATCGTCACATATGTATAATATTTGACAATTTGATCCACGATACAGCCACAGTTTACGAGTATTAGAAGATCGTCATCAATTATTTGAAAACTGATTTCGATCCCATCGAGATGAAAGAAATTATTGATGTTTCGGTCGGTGCAAGCTAACACTTTAAAAATAGGTACAAATCTTGAGAGAAGCTGTTGCTTTTTTAACTATGAAAAACGATTGCTCTAAAACTGCTGAAATGTTGCAAACGCGTTTTGTCGTTGTGAAGACTGTGCCAGGTCCTTTGAAGTATCATTCTGTGATACCTGATGTTGATGGAATAACACTAATATTGCAAAACTATTCTTTAGCTACAGAGTATGACATTTTTCTAAAAAGAAGGACCAGGAAGGAACATATATTTGTTTAAATCAAAGAAGTCCAGGCTGACTCATACAAACTTGAAGTTCAGCGTGCAGAGCTGAAAATGGCAGGGGCTGTAGGCCCCTGCCATTAGGCAACCCGTTTCATTATGACATACAATTTACACCATGAATTAAGTACCAATTATATTATTATGTGTCTGAATTTGAACATGGTCTGAATACTTTCGATTTCGCAAAATTATGCGATCATCGCAAAGTTATTAGGCATCATAGTTCACAAGCAAACACAATCACACACAAACTTAAAAATTAGTTAATTGTCTATTCGCCTTATACCCTAACCACAGCCACTATTCAAACCTTCCACTACCACTAAAACTCTATGTCACAAACTTTTCGATCTTGAAAAATTGCATCAAGACACATCCTTATTCCGCATACATATTTTGCTTCCTATATGTCCATAAATATTTTCATACAAGCTCTTCCATTCCTCTGGCTCTTTTATAACTTCTCATTATTGAGTCTCATTTGCATATCCCGCCATTATTTTCTTAGTCTATCTCTAAGAACACTGCTAAATATACTTGCTTGTTTAAACATCCTGCATCCATTCTATCGAAATGACCAAGCCATCTCTACAAATTTCTTCACCTCTTATTAATCAGCAATTCCTATATACCACATTATTTGAGAACTCACTCGTTACTGACTTTGTACATTATAGTCTTACCGCATACATATATCCACTAGAACACAACACAGAAGGTTCATCCACAGAATTATATATTGTCATTTTTTCTTCATTTTTCACATTTAAACTTCCAATTAATAGTTGCACATTGACCATAATCTTTCGATTCTCGTTCATACGCTTGGATATTTTTTCATCTATCTTTTCGTCAGTGAAAATAAACTTATAAGCTACCCAAAATAATCAACCTGCTGGGTAGCGTTATGCAAGAAAGATGCGACTAAAACAAAAATAAGAGCAAAAATCTTACCCTACTTGATTTCTGCTAAGCCCTGAATTTTTCTTCAATATGATAAAGATATAAAACCCATACAACACCGGTATATTGGAGGAAATCAAATTTATTTCCACAGATATCATTCGGAAAAAAAGTATAGCTATACCAACGATATTTATGCGTAATTTAGTTACAAATAAGATACTATATATAACGAATCAAGAGTGTGAGCACTCTGAATATGGCGCCAATAAAATAGGACTACAATGGAACCTGGATTAAATTACGGTTTCGGGCATGTCTTGTATTGGCTGAGATACTGTTTCCAGGCTATCTAAATGTAGACGGACAGAATCGTATGAATACATTCTGTTGGATTTGAATACATGACGTAATCTGATGCAACTAAAGTCCTGAGAGTGCGACTATTAGGCTTGTTGTCACGCTTGACTAAACTAAGTCCATGTTCCGATGTAATTTTGAAAGGGGTTTAAAACTGATAGTTGATTTTACAGTTTACCTTGCAATTAAACAGATTATAAAGACAAATTTGAAAATCAAATAGGTTCTTACATTTTTGTAAGTTTTGAAAATTGGATTGAAACTTATTTCATTTTTCAGTATTTCTTAAGAACCAAAAGTATATACGTGAAGTTGCAATTTATATGACATCTGAAACTCAAGACGTAATATAGCTAATTTAAATACATTGAAATCCTGAAATAGACGTTAGAGTTAGCTGTTTCAAAAATAAAACAAATTTTACAGTATTTTTCTGTTTAAACTACATATATTATTCCGTGCATTAAATCTTAAAAAGAATACTTTTGTCCGTCTAAACACAGAAAAACTAAGTTTATTTGTCACTAAAATTTCGCAGTGAAAATTACCTGCACCGAGAATTAACCCAGGTGGGCAATCTTAACCCTGACATGTCTGGTATTCTTCTGTATTGACCCACATTGTGAGAGTAATTGTTAATGTTTGCGTCCAAAGCTTGGATAACTTTGATATATTGCGGTAACAAATAGCAACACGACATATGATAATATCCAAAAAAAGTCCCACTGGAGCACAGTAAGGAGAATGAAGGGGTTCGGGGTGCCTTTCGTTATTAACAACGCTGTTTATAGGTTCGGGTCCCATCGGGCTCGTTTCGGATCTGGTGGAGAGTAGGAAACATTCATTGTCGAATACTAAACAAAAGTCCACACCGAGTGTGGGAACACCGAGCCGGTAAAAATACTCGAAACAAAACCGTCTATATGGGATGAAAACTTGAAACTAAAGCAAAGCTAAAAAATCTAAAGATTTCTTTCGCGCTTCAATTAAGAACTGTGCTAATACAGCGTTTTTCAAGCACTACGTTCGAAATGCCAGGTATAGATGCCTTGTATCTCCCTTCAAAGCATGTCTCTACTCTTGGGGCTGCCCTTTGCGCTGAGCTTAACAATTCGCCGTCGCCATACCTCTTTGAATAACCTATCTGGCAAAATGAAGTCATCTTGGTTTTGCTCTTCTTAACTTGCCAATTTTCCGTTAGAAACTTTACATTTAAAAAAATATATGTGTGCTTGTCCGTGTTGCGAACATAAACATTCGCTCTGTACGCCTTTATAGATTTTAAGCACTAAGGTGTTCGATCACTGCAAGAAACAATCACAATTATTATTTCGAGATATCGGGGTTTAAGTACATGTACTTACGCTCGTGCGCTCGTTTCGCCAATACCCTGGCGGATCGAAGGAACCGAATAGAGCCCCTATAAAGTACCCGTAAAGACCCCATTGGGTCCCCATTCGGTTCGTTTTTAAAAAACTCGAAAAAACAGCAAAATCAACTTTTAAATTGTTGAAATTCGGATTCAACGTTAAAATTTCCTATAGAAGGTCACGGAATAATCGCAATGGATTTTTTTTTGCAACGTAGAATTCGAATTTCAACAATTTAAAAGTTTATTTTGCTATTTTTTCGAGTTTTTTAAAAATGAAGCGAATGTGGACCCAATGGGGTCTTTATGGGTAATTTGTAGAGGCTCCATTCGGTTCCTTCGGTCCGCCAGGGTATAGCCGGCAGATACTGCGCGATGTCCGGGGTCCTGGCTCTCTACAGTGGCGAGTCCCGCGCTCGAGATCAGATGTTTAAACCTCGATATCTCGGAAACTATGGCCCCGTGGATCGACAGAAGAAATACACATCCAATCGATTTTCACATCCTTGCATCCTGTAGAGCCCTAGTCGGATCGGCGACGTACATCTCGAGACCTTTCCTTGTGAGAATAATATTAATTTTCTACTTAC
>NC_046660.1:117819561-117821279 GCF_010883055.1 Belonocnema kinseyi | reverse complement strand
GGGATATCCAAATAATATCCATAAGATGTTCTTTGGATGTCTGAATGTAATAAAATATTTAACGTAAACATCCTTGAAATATCCAGAAAATATCCCAGGATATCATATGGATGTCCTAAGAATATATGTGAAAACTTTTACATATTCAGCAGATATCTCTAGTGTATCATCCGGTTATTTTAGGCACAAAATACGATATCGCGTATGCGGGAAACATTTGTGAAGTTTTATTTCTTTTAAATATTTTTTTAATGTCTTCAATATTCGTTGTTTAGGTGAAAAAGTTGAAGGCAAAACGAGACAAGAAGTCCGTTCAGAGGATCATCTGATTTCGTTTTACTCGTACTTCATTAACGACTGCATCTAATTAACCGGTTGTGTAAAAGGCGAAAGTAATTTATTTATACGAGCACTTAGGAAATACCGAGGTTTCGAAGACCGAGCTGAGGTTTGTCGTTATAACTTCAGCGATATCCCATCTTCTTTTCTCGGTGATCTCATAATTTAACGCATGACGCGAAAGCAACGATACAGGTTATCAGATTTCCTCGTCGTAAACTTGTAATGAACAGGCACAGAGTATAGTTCGGAAAGAAACAAAGTACTGCAGAATAAAGAAAATCCAGACCTCTGTCGTATATAAAAATTGTAATATTGTTGCATGTTCTCACCAACAATTGTATCATCGATGAACGTAATCGTGAATTTAATAATCTTATATTCTGAATGGCAGAATCGTTTAAATTATATCATTAAATTCCAAAGGCCATGTAGCATAATCTTGATAAACAATTAGAAGTGCATATTCCTCTATAAATTATTGATCTAAAAATGTGAAAGCTTTTTTATAATTACTTAAATTATTTTTTGCTAAGTACAGAGGTTTTCTATTCTATTTTTAAATCAAATATAATTATGGGAATAATTTTATTATTATTGATATTATTAGGAAAACATGGAAACAATTTGCATTAAATTTTACACGTAAAATATAGAATGACTGTATGAAAATAAATAATGCCTTTTCTTTATTACATACTTGAGTTCTTTAAAGAAAACTTAAGTCTATAAAATATTAAAAATATAGAAGTTACAATTTCTTTCAGCCTTATGTCCGGTATATATATAATTTGACGACCATGAGATACAGGGTCCCTCTATCCGCAATCCGTGGATGTGTCAAATAGCCTAGTCAAAGGCCATATATGCGTACATAAAAACATACAAACACCTATATACGGGTCATCAAAAAGTATCGGACCCCCTCCCCCCCCCTCCCATCAGCGAAAATATGCGTTTTCGTGAGAAATGTGTCAGATAAAAGTTTCAGAGTTTTGGACGAGGATCTGAATGGTGACCTTGAAGCTGACCTTGGCATTGAACTTCAAGGTTAGTTCAAGGTCAAATATTATTTTTCAAATGGAAACCCCTATTTTTTACACCGCCAATCGAAAGAACGCAAAATTTTACGTTCAGATATGCATCAGCGTCATGTGACCCGATGACATTTGAGGTCATTCCAGGGTCTTATAAACTCAAACAAGGTCTAGACGTCTGAACAGCGAAAATATGCGTTTTAGACAGAAATGTTTCAGACAAAAGTTTCAGGGTTTTGGACGAAATCTGAATAGTGGCCTTGAAGCTGACCTTCAAGCTTATTTCAAGGTGTAATTTTATTTTTTAAATTGAAACCTCTATTTTTGACACCTCCAATCGAA
>NC_046660.1:117815570-117819461 GCF_010883055.1 Belonocnema kinseyi | reverse complement strand
AGGCTTCCGACTGGTTAATCCAATGTCGCGTACAATGAATAGGTAGAGGAGCTTTCAAAGAACAAGTTGCTTCTTCAATTTTCGAAAAATATTCAATACGTCGAAAATAATCGATACTCAAAGTTTGCAAAAAACGTCAAATTTTGAACTTTGAAAATTTATAACTTTGTAAATATGCATTTAACAAAAAAGTTGCAAGAAAACTTTTATGCTTAGAATTGTCCATATTTACTAAAAAAAATTTGTTCCATAAAGAAAAACCATTTTTTCCTATTTGTTTAAACAATTGCGTTTTAAACAAAACCTATCCACTTCTCGTAAAATTAACCGGTAACATTCGATTCAGCGGGTCAAAATATATAAGATTAACTAGTTTTTACCTTTTCCCTCTTGAATGCATACGGGAACATACCCAGCTCCCGGACTATTATGCACATGAACAAAAGCATGCAGCACGGAGAAGTAAGCAAAGGAGCGTTTCTGTACAAAGCAACGAAGGAGGCTTCTGAAACACTCGGACTTAACTTCAGTATTAGGGGTGAGCAAAATGCATCAAATCTTATCTATCACAAGTACTCACTCCTAAAAGCCCGAATTATGACAGAAGAAGAGACAAAGTTTTGTGAACAGCTCCTCGATAAGAGGATGCACGGTATCTTCCACAGAAATGTGAAGCATCAGCCAATGTCGTGTTAGTTAACTTTTACTTCCTTACACCACCCGGATTGAAGTCTGTCATGGAGGGTTTCATTTTGGTATGTCGAGACGGTGTTATTTCCACCTTAACATACCGTCGCCACATTTTGAGCCAAGACATTCCCGATTATAGCTGCAGGGCGTGCCATTCACGCCCCGAGCTTTTAGCACACATACTATCTAGTTGTCGTTATCGAATTTTCGACACCAGCTGGAATCATCATAGTCAAGAAGAATGAAAAGAAGGAGAGGTATAGAGACCTTATATGGGAGTTGTGACGATTGTAACCGGAATATTCTGTTAAACTAATCGTCCTTATCATTGGTGCTCTAGAAGGTGCCAAGCATGGTTCTTATTGACTTCGAGAAGCGAACCATGTTCGTTATCGAATTTTCGGCACCAGCTGACAATAACGTTATGGCCAAGGAGAATGAAAAAAAGAGAGGTATAGAGATCTTATAAGTGAGTTGCGACGATTGAACCCGGAATATTCTGTTAAAGTAATCGTCCTTATAATCGACCGGCGAAAACCTGCGGTTGTTTGCCTAGTTCCTCCGCGAAATGACTGAGCGGTTTCAGCCAAAGTTCGAAATAGCACTTTCACTTCAGACTTTGCCTAGTCAAATCGCGAAGTGGCCGGGCAGGCTCAGGCAAAGTCCGTAGTAAAAATAAAACCTTTGGGGTTTAGTTTTCCGCTGCACGATGGGCTGGCTCCAGTATTTAAAATTTAAAATAGTCTATAGATAGCAATTTTGAAAATATTTGAAGGTCTTTTTTTTATAAATGGTCAGCATTAAATTTCTAATACTATATATCTTATTGAGTACATTTATCATTTTTTGTTTCAATATATTTATTCAACGCAAACTTTTTTCGAAAAAAAACTCAATATGTATCTTTATTTAACGTAGATAGACTTAGAAAAAATAAATAATTCATTTTTAATATTTTTATCATTCTAAATTGTGAATAGTTTCGGAATTTAATCCTTTTCAATAAAAGCCGATTATTTAATGTCAATCCATAGATATATATATTCCATACATGAAACCAGTCTATTATTTGTAATGAGTAGATAATTAATAACAACAGTAGTTTATTTTTCATTAATTTGATAAAAATGCTTGAATATGTGTGTGAAATACTTTCTTTTATAAAAGATAAACTGTCAAAATTGATAGATTTATAGGTCGCGGAAGTTTGGAAGACTCCGAATAGAAGTTATTGTACCAATGTTTGAAGTATTATAAAAGTAAATTTTTTATGTTATGGTTTGAATTTCAGTGTATATTTCCGAATAAGCTTTTTATTGCTCCGGAATAATATGTATAAATCGACAGTGTTTTTGAACATTTTTAACCGTGGCTATCGCAGTAGAAAATCAAGCGATAAAAATTAAATTCCAAGAAAAATTTAGTGTCCTAAAAATTGCACAAAACTCGTCGCGTATCTCAAATTTAAAAAGATACTACGTTAAATATGATACGCATCAAGTTTATTTTTCTATATTTTTTTTCAAAAAACACTTGCGTTGAATACATAACTATAATGAAATAAAAATTGATAAATATAATCAATAAGTTTTTTTACAAATTTAATGCTGATCATTTCTAAAAAAAACTTTCATATCCGTTCACAATTGCGACCAGTAGACTATTTTGAATTGTAAATTCTCGAGACAGCCTACTGTGCAGCGGGAAAAGTGAACCCCATAGGTTTCCTTTTTACTCCGGACTTTGCCTAAGCTTGTCGGGCACTTCGCGATTTGACTAGGCAGAGTCCGAAGTGAAAGTGCTACTTCGGACTTTGCAGACTTTTTGCAGACTGCCTAGGGAGTTGGCTGACTGCCGGCAGATGGAAGAATGTATCATCGAAATGGCCTGTCTTCCAAATGCCTGGCTTCGTTCAGGCAGTCGGCAGACTGCCGGCAATTTGAAGGACGATCTACACGAATCCGGCAGTCTTCCGACTGCCTAGAGAATTGACAGAGTGCCGGCACATGAAAGAATTATAGAAAAATTTTAGGAAAGAGAATATGAATATTTCTATGACCAGTCACGGGAGATCTTCCCCCCCCCCCTTCCTTCCTCAGGGCTTCGGGAAAAAGGGGCAGGGGTGTGATCTTGCATTATTTCTGTGCAGATACATATTTCTCCCAAAAAATTCAAAAATGTTGTTAAAAATTCGTCTTTTGATGGTTTTTATTGGTTAAAATCTCTTCTTTTTGATTGAAAAATTAAACTATTTTGCTAGAAATTCTGTCAATTCCCTAGGCAGTCAGCAGACTGCCGAATTCGGATAGATAGTCCTTCAAATTTCCTGTAGTCTGCCGACTGCCTGAGCGACGCTAGGCAGTTGGAAGACAGGTCATTTCAATGATACATTCTTCCATCTGCCGGCAGTCAGCCAACTCCCTAGGCAGTCTGCAGAATGCTGGATTCTGCCAACTTCCTACGCAATATATATAATTTTTAAAAAAGGGCTAAACTATCACCGCATGGTCGTACTGGAAGTAACCCTATTTTAAAAATGACACCGGCTTCCAGTGGAACCGCAATAAATGCATACCAATTCTTCCGTTTCGTGATTATACATCTCGCGCTTCTGAATCTGCAATGTCTTCATAACCGAACTGTTCCGAGTACAGCTTACAGCGTTGCAAATAGAAGGGGTCCTCTCCTAAAAATTTTCAGCAAAACCTTTATGACTGTGAAAGGATCGTTCATTTACGAAGCCGCGAAGCAGGCGAGCGAGACCGTTAGCCTTAATTTTAACATCAGAAGTGTGGGAAGTTCATTCTTTCATCTAGATACCTCACTGCCGAAAGCCCATGTAAAAAAAAGCAGAGGTTCAGCAATTTTTCTGGCAGTGACTCGAGAACAAAGTGCACAGAAACTTTCACAGAAATGTAGAAGATCAGTCCTTGTAGAAGAAGAGAATTTTCACTTTCCTCAGAACATCAGGACTTAATTGAAGTACTGAGGGCTTAATTTTTGCATGCCAGGAACATTGAACACATACTATCCTAAAAGTTATTTATTATTATCTTCGCGGCACTTACGGAGGTGGCCCGGATCCTGCCCTGCCGAAAACTCTTAGGACGATAGAGTCAATTGTTGAAAACAGAAAGTCCCAAAGTTTCTGGTACTATGATTTACGAACAGCAGTCTCTATATTCTTTATTGAATTCTTGG
>NC_046660.1:117813206-117815470 GCF_010883055.1 Belonocnema kinseyi | reverse complement strand
CCGCTCATTCGGTAAAAACGGTCAGATTTTACAGCCCTTAAAAGTTCGAAATTTTGAGAAAAAAACGCACTATTTTCGAAAAATTCTAGAAACCTTCAGTCTTGATCAATTTTTATCTACAAGGTGGCTGCAACATGTGTACAAAGCAATTAGTACTTGCAATTTTTCGCAAAAAATGAGGGCATTTTCCGAACGCTACTGTAACATTAATTACAGATTGAGTAGGATCTGCGACTTCGTAGTTTGTTTGTCTTAAAGTGATCTTTCACCTCCCTTTTTGTTTTTTCGATTTTACCCACTACACGCTGAGATATGCGAATTTTAAAATAAGGAACTAAAAGGTATTTGGGCCTCGTTCCGCAGATATGCCTTTTTTCTTTTGATGTTTTGACTGTGTTGTGCGGCAGACTAGCCGCCGCTCGGCCGTCATAGTAGTGCGGTGGAGCCACGTAATGTGCTCATTGTCAGCTGTTCTTCAAAACAAAAACCCCAAACTTCGAAGTACATGCACACATACTTATATGTTTCGTCTCTCAGGCTTGTATGCTTTGCTCCCCGAGAGAATACTGTACAGAGCGACCATTTTGGTTTTCTTCGCGCCATCAATGTTTCTACTACTATTTCTGTTTGAACAAATTTTATTTTGCAATTCGCGATTAGAAAATAGCATAATCAGTATCTACGAGTTTTTCCGATTCTAATAATATATTACTTGCATGGAATAGTTGAAAATTTGAAGATTTTTTAGCAAAGAAACTTTAGCACAATATTGAATTTGATATTGATTACTTCCCCAATTTTCAAACTTTATGGACAAATTACATATATTTAAGTTGGTGATTGCAGAATCAATAATTTCCAGTTTTCTAATTACGAAAACAGCGAGTGAGTAAAAAACTCAAGTAGCTACAGAAGACCCCTGTAATTCGAGACCTGCGGGCTGACATCTCATAAAAATCATTCAAACTATTTGAGAGAGAAACCCATAGAAAGTAATAAATATCAAATTGAGGCAAAGGGATCAATGAAAAGAGAAATTAGGAAACTACGTGTGAAAAAATAGGTAAGGAACCTCCTCCGTCAAGAAACGAGAACCCACAAGCGTGTCTGTAGGGTCTTATCTCGGGGAACAGAGTATAGTTTAGAACTTGTTTTGTCAAAAATAACGAGAAAATGAATTCGAAAATTTCAGGACATTTTAAAATAATTTGTTTAATTGAATAATTGGCGCAAAGATTAATATTCAGTACTTATTCAAATAAGTTCTCGAACAGTTTGATTTTTATATTCAGTTAAAAAAGTTTAAATTGAAAGTTCATTTTTAACTTACACTGTTAGTTAATGATAACTTACTGATAATAACTTACTGTTAGTTAATGATTTTTCGTGTCAGTGACCTTGCTTAAAAATAATAATGCATTATTTTTTTAAATATTAGATTTAATTGAGATGGAAATTTGAATAAAGCGTCATATGTTAGTCATAAAGTCACTTGCAGAAGACTCATAAGCAAGGAGAAATCCAAAACTTATGCTCATGTTAAAGTAGTTATAGGTATCTTAGAAATATCAGATACATATTATAAAATTAAAAGTTTTTTAAACTGCTTGTTTTGGAGAGCAGCTGACAATTGATCCATTACGGAACGAGGCCCAAATACCTTTCAGGTCCTTATGAGTTTTGTTTAGGGATGTCTAAAGATTATTTTGTGCACTTTTCGTAAAAATCGGTGCTGTCAGAAAAAAGATCTTGGGGTATCAATATGGGCTATTTTTAAAAAAGTTCCATTTGAAATTCGCATATCTCAGCTTTTAGTGGATAAAATCAAAAAAATCAAATACCAGGTGAAACATCGCTTCAAGACAAACAAATTATGAAGTCGCAGACCCTACACAGTCTCTAATTAACGTTACAGTAACGTCCGAAAGATAACCTCATTTTTTCGAAAAATTGCAAGTACTAATTGCTCTATACACACACTGCAATTGCGTAAAAGCATTAGGACGAATTTTGAAATTAAAGCTGCAGTAATAAGGAAAAAATACGAAAATATGGATCAAAATTAATCAAAACTGAAGATTTCTAGAATTTTTCGAAAATGGCGATTTTTTCCGAAATTTCGAACTTCCAAGGGCTGTCAAATCTGACCAGTTTCACTGAATGATCTCCAACTTAGTGAATCGTCTTCTTCCATAGAGTACTTTCACATAAAAAATCAGCGGCGAAATCCGTGACCCATCGCTGACCTAACCCACACACACGCA
>NC_046660.1:117807015-117813106 GCF_010883055.1 Belonocnema kinseyi | reverse complement strand
TTCGCCGGGAGCGGGTACTAATCTGAAAAGTTGCATTCGCTCCTAGCGAAATCGCGGTAAAATTTCAACCACAACAACGTCTCACGCTCGTGAGGTAGGTGGTTACAGTCTGTAACGGAATCAATACGACGAACTGGCAAAAGTTTCGTGCACCCTGTGAACACGGAGTGATCCAAGGACTGCCACTTTCTGCATTTTTCTCGCAAGTGTTTTAGCATATTGTTGACACGCAGGGATGCTTTTCAGGCTATTAACGAGTGAAAGCATGACACATCCAAGAGCGCCGATGATAAGGAAGACTAGTTTAACAGAATATTCCGGGTACAATCGTTGCAACTCTTTCTTTTCATTTTCCTTGGCTATGATGTTTTTGTCTGCGGGTCCCGAAAATTCGATAACGAACATGGTTCGCATCTCGAAGTCAAGAAGAACCAGACTTGACACCTTCAAGAGAGCCAGTGATAAGGGCGATTAGTTTAACAGAATATTTCGGGTAAAATCGTCGCAACTCCCTTATAAGGTCTCTATACCTCTCTTTCTTTTCATTCTCCTTGGCCATGATGTTGCCAGCTGGTGCCAAAAATTTGATAACGACAACTAGATAGTATGTGTGCTAAAAAGCTCAGGGTGTTGATGGCACGGTATGTTCAGGTGCAAATGACACCGTCTTGAGATACCAAAATGAAACCCTCCGTGCCAGACTTCAATCCGGGTGATTTGAGGAAGTAAAAGTTACCTAATACGACATTTACTGATCATCCACATTTTTGTGGAAGATACCGTGCATCCTCTTATCGAGGAGCTGTTTACGAAAGTTTTTCTCTTGTGCTTTCTTAATCCGGGCTTTCAGGAGTGAGTGCTCGAAATATATAAGATTTGATGCATTTTGCTTACCCCTAATACTGCAGTTAAGTCCGAGTGTTTCAGCAGCCTCCTCCGCTGCTTTGTACAGAAACGCTCCTTTGCCCACTTCTTCGTGATTCCTGACCATTCTAAGAAGAGAGTCTCTTCCATTTGCGACTCTGTGTGCTATAGACAAAATAATCCTGTTGTGAAGACATTCAAGATGTAATATTCCGCGGCCTCCTTGACGTCGTGAGATGTACAGCCGCAGAACAGAAGATTTAAGATGCATGCTTTTGTTCATGTGCATAATCTTTCTTGTCCCGATATCACGGAACCTGAGCTCGTTCTTTGTCCATGGAACTACTCCAAGTAAATAGAGTACTACCGGGACGGCAAGCATTTTCGTTGCAGATACTTTTTTCCTCGCCGACAGTTCGGAAGACCAAATATGCCAAATAAGACGTTTGTATATCCATGTAAAATACATGAGTGACCTTGTACTTTCGATCTGCAGATTTGCCGCCCAAACGAAGGCGTAACAACCATGACGAAAGTTGAAGGCCACCTGGGTGAGGTGTTACCAACAGTGAATCTGAGATATTAGGCGACCTGTCAGAGTATGCAGCCTTATCCTTACATGCGGGGCTCTACAAGGATGGACGAACACATTTTACCAGCTCATTATGGAAAACATAATGATAAAACCAAACATAGTTGTAGTAAGTGCAGTTTGAAACAATCTAGCACCTAAGGCTCCCGACAATAAGTCAGACAACAATGTCGACTACCCTAGAGTTGAGGAAGTCAATAGAGACAGAGTCTGGGCGATGAAATGGCAAAATCTCATTCTCTTTGAGAGGACAGATCAAATCAGGGACATCCAGCTAGAACAAGCCGATAAGAGAGAAAAAGAGGCGACACTGAGATCAACCGCGAGGAGGCATCCAATAGAAAAAAAGCGATGCCTTGTGGCAAAGAGGAATATCAACATCCTGGTTTCTCTTAAGTACAAAGATCTAGCTTAACTGGATGACGAGCTTCGTAAAGCTTTTTCTGAAAAACGCTACCTGTGGACTGTCAATAGCAGTGTGCATACAACAGCAAGAACTTTGGCAGATGCAAACAGAAAAGTAAACTCAACGTTTGCTCATAAGGCCAAAGACGAATGTATCACCTCAGCATCAAGATCTCGAATTCAGTTTGTGATTGACTCAATAACATCTGGCAGGAACTTCACTGCCAGGGTCCGACAGTTCGCACGCGAGCTGCAGATCCGTAATCACTCACTTAAGAATTTAAAGCTGGAGAAAGGTAGGTAAGAGAAAATTAACAGTTTTTTCTGACGCATCTCGAATCTTCCCAAAACCTCCAGTTACTGTCGATCACCCGCAGGAGCCAGAAGAGGTAGTGGTATATTTGAAAGTAGTCTACGAAAACCAGTATCCACTGGTAGAAAACGTAAAGAAGCATAAATAGCTTTAAGAGCTTTGCGATGCCCTTATAACACCTGGGAAGGAATGCTCCCCTATCACTTCTGAGTAGGTGAAAAAAGTATTAACAGGTATGAAGAACTATTCCATTCCAGGACTAGATTTTATCAAGGGCTTCTGGTGGGAAAAGCTTCATCCAACCAGCATCTAGTCCGTATTTGGCCCTCATATCTGAAGTCGGAACAGCCTATCCCGAAGTTGTCAGTGAAAGGGCACACAGTGCTCCTCCTGGAAGATGGGAAACTTAACTGATGCAAAGAATTACAAGCCAATAACTTGCCTGAATGCACTATATAAAATCTTCGCAACTATCTAAAATGATTGAATGAATCAGACTATTGGACCTGTGTGGCAGCAGTTTTATGAACGCAGGTCAAAAAAGGGGTAGCACGACGGCTAGTCAACATTATCATCGTCAATCATCTCAGCGCATCATTAATGGCCTTGATTGGGTACCGAAAAGCTTTCGACTCCACCTCTCATAGGCTTGTCATATATCTGCTGAAAAGCTGAAAGGTTCACTTACACGCTGTGAGGTGCAAAGAGAGATTGCTGCAGCTTTTAAAAAGCAGATTCACTTCTCGCCTGAAAAACCTCGTGTGACAACTAACAACGTCACTTTTCAGAGAGACGTCTTTCAAGGCGACATCGTAAGCCCTTACCTCTTTTGCCTTACATTATTGCCACTATCCCTCGCACTTCGCCATTCCCAAGGGTACTTCCGCAGGCAAAACTGAAAGTCGAAGTCATAATCTCACTTATGTATTTTACGTGGATGAGCTTTAGGTATATTAAGTCTACTTATGGCATCCGCGAAAACCCTGATCGCAAGAGACCTGGACGTACCACAAAAGCCGAACCAGGATACATTATTGAATACGAATTCTCTCAGGTATAAATACAAAAACTAATTATCCAGAAGATTTGTTCTTCCGAACTAACGGCAAAGCACACAGTATCTGCAATGAACGTGCCTCCCATCCCGATAGTGCTCTATTAATTTAGAATGGTTCCACAGATGAAGTACCAGCCCAGATCCCTTCATATCGCGTTATGAAAATTTATACACATGAAAACAGAAATGCAATTTAAGTATTCTTTTCCGTGATTTTATACCTTGCCAGGTTGTTGTGGTCGCAGAATACTTAATCTTGAATGTCTTCACAACAGTATTATTTTGTTTACAGCACATATAGTTCTAAATGGACGAGAATATCTTATTAAAGTAGTCAGGGGACGCGAGGAAGTTGGCAAAGGAGCGTTTCTGTACAAGGCGGCGGAGGAAGCATTGACTTCAATATCAGGGATGAGCAAAATGCATCAAATCTTATTCATCTTGAGTACCCGACTATTAGACTATATGTGTCATCTCCGAAACTAAGAAACGTATACATATGATGCTTGAAGTAAATTACACATTTTTGGCTTCTGACAATGTTGTATGTATTTTCAATTATCGAAAATTTGTACTTGAATGTGAAAAAAAAAATTATTTTTAGAAAAATACAAGAGATTTTACGATAATTGAGCTAACTGTATTCCTTTTTTTCATCAAGGATAAGGGACTGTTGAGTACGAGAGAAGATCATATTGCACGTGTAGCAGTAACGCCAGCAAAGTGCTCCGCTGAGAATTCGGATCAATTTGATGTTATTTTCTTTCATTTTTCAGACTAAACAGAATGCCCCTCAATTCTTGGCGCCGGTTTCATAACGACATAACCTAAAAATAGCAACTAACCGCACGCAAATGATAATTACACTTAACAGGTGATATTTTCTGTACAAGATTTCATTTTCTTTTTAACTTTTCAAGTACACTGCACAATCAGAAATTATAAAAAGCTTGCATATGAGCTAAAGTACTGTTAGAACGTCAGCCATATTGGTTAAACTTCATACATGATCCCGAATCAGATCATTATGATATCAAAGTCGATCATTTACGCCAACCAATCTAAATGCTATTGAATTCAGTATCATTTTTGTTGCACATCAAAATTATGTTGATTTCAGTTTCATTTTGAACACTTCTTTTCACTGTGTAGAGGACGCATCTTAAGAAACCATTAGTTAGTCCGCTCAGGGTCGAGAGTGTGAGACTGGTAGTTGGGAAATCAGACGAGAAAATAGGGAAGAAACGATAGAAGAGAATGGGTTAGTGCAAGTTCGGTAGAAGGCAGACCACGTTATAGAGGGTGCTTGAGGAATGAAGGCTAGGAGGCATCAGAGGTGCCACTATGCTATGGCAAGCATGGCGAGACGAAGGGTTTGCTTTTAATCTCAATAAATCACAGTAACTGATTTTATAAACGTTATTAAAGATGGTAGTTTCCCAGGTGTGCCTAAAGTTGCACACATAATGTTCTTCATGAAATTACGGTTCGCCAATACCAGGAAGATGTAAAGCTTCTCTCATTTGCTATGAACTTGGATGCAACGGTTTGCATTTTTTTCTGTGGATCAAATTAAAATAATGTTATACAGCAGTAATTCTCTGTAATAAAACAAACTTATAATTTGGAGTGAAAACTTTTTTGGTCAATTCTCCAACCAAAAAACCGAAATTCCGAGATGTATTAAATTTGTCACAGAAGATAATTCGACTTGCAAAATAATACTTTGCTCCTGTTCCGTTTTCTAAATTACCATTGACTCAATTTTTAGACGATTTTAATATAAATATGTTACCGAAAAGGTTGAGATATGTGCACACAGAAAAAACAGAAGTGAATTTTAGTTGCACTTAAAGATTATTCTGAAATCGCTTTACTGATTATATTTTGTTCTTTCCTTGCATTTAATACAAACCATTTCTAAGATCGAAAATTTGTAAGTACTCTTTTTCAATGTTTAATAATGTGCTGAGTGAATGTTGTAAAGTAGGGGAAACTTGGGCGCAAATACTCATTTGCCAAATTTCTCGTCTCCACCACCACGAAGCACTACTAAGCTGTAAGTGTGAGACGGAATTGTTCCGTGCTGAGGGAGGCGGCGTAGCGGTAGAAACAAGTCATATGGCAAATGTGTATTCGTGACCAAACTTTCCCTCGCTGAAGACCCCTGTTTAAAGCATGATAGTATAAACAATCGACTTTGAAGAATAGGCAACGCCTGTACCTCAAAACCTATGATTTTACGATATGCAATTTTAGTTTAACATTTGTATACATAATTAAAAACTCAATGAGAAAGTTTCACCAATTTTTTTTTGCGATCGTAGTTAACATTTGGATGACATTCTTGCAATTTTGTATAGTTTTTTTATTTAATAAAACGTTATATCTTGGATAGCTAGATCACCATCTTACATCTACGTGTGATTTTAAAATAAAAATGACATAATGTTGTTTTGAACCAATGTAAGTAGTAAGATAAAGTGTTCCCAGTGGGCACACAAGTCCTAAACTTGTCCTATATACGTCTTTCGGCGGACGTCTTAAGGACGTTCTGAGGACCTTTTAAAGACATGTAAATATCCAAAGGATGTCTTAAAGACGTCAAATCAAATGACATAGAGGTACGTTCTGAGGACGTCTTTAGGACGTCGCAGTGCCCACTGGGTTGTGCATTTTTATTATGTGTAAACTCCAGCTGTTATTAAATCCGTCCATTTTATGCTAATAAATCAGTATAAACGTAAAAGCTATTTAAAAGATGTACGAGGGTGGATTGATAAGTTTCCGGCCTGACCAAGAGATGGCGCCACTAGGCCTACCTTGAGGTGGCGTTCTATAGTACCATCCTTAGATAGCT
>NC_046660.1:117796450-117806915 GCF_010883055.1 Belonocnema kinseyi | reverse complement strand
GTATCAGCCTTGGAGAAGATTATGTTGAGAAATAAAAAAAAAAAATTCTTAAAAACGTTGTTTTTCTTGGTCAGGCCGGAAACTTATCAATCCACCCTCGTAGATATGAATATATTCTCCAAACAAGTGTTAAATTGATTCAATTTTGAGATAATAGTTTGCGTTTTTCTATGTTTCGTAAACTCCGAATTCCATAAACTCCAACTCCAATATTTTAATGATTACTCCTTTTTGTGCAAATAAACTGCAAAACAAAATTTAAATATTTTTATTTTTTAAAGCTACTTTTGTCAAAAGTGTCCTGCTCTACAAAACCACCCATATAAGACAGTAGCATGTAAAAATTGTGTTTGGAAAAATGCGATTTGCCCTCTTTTGACTAATGACAAGAGGGCCCATACGAAAAGCAACTTTAAACTTTTTATCTAAAAAACAGCGAATTTAAAATTGATGGAAAAAAGTAATTTATGTAGCATTGAATTTTGATTGAAAGAATGTAAAGAATGTAATGGTTTTGCGTGGATGCGAGGTGTGTGCGGTCCTCACTCAGACGTGAAAAAACAAAAGCATTTACATGCGGCATCAGCCTGAAATTAACCACCCGCCCCCGCCCTATCACAGCCCCAAAACCAATCCTAAATGCAGGGTTTACTGTACTTATTTATTAGATATTGCAAAGTTTTAACCTACCTCAAGTTACCCGAAATTCTCTGAGATGCAATTTACAACATTTTTCCTCGTGGGGATTCATCGTGGCTCAGATGGTATGGTGATTGTCCTATGTTCCAACACTGCAGCCTTGGCAGCCACGCTTGCACGGGTTCGATTCCCAAAGCAGGAAGCAAGGCTGGACGTGCTTTCTGAAATCTTGGCTTCTGTCCCCTGGTATACTACCCTACAGATACCATACAGTTTACAATTAACCCTACAGTACAGTCGCTAATGACCCTGACAGTTGATGCGACTATAAACATTTAACTAATAAAAAATAAAAATTTCCTCGTCCGAATCGTGAACTTAAAGATGAAATAATAACAAGTATTAAATTAGTTAGCTAATACTAGGCGATCAAAAATGTTGTGAATAAACTTGTGAAAACAATCTTTTAAAAAATCGGCTGATTGTGATTTTATTGGGCCCAGATGATGCTAAACCCCGGCAAGACAAATGACCGGCGATTCACATTCACAGAAAGTCACATTGCGGCATCTCTCATTCGGAAATATTTAACAATGTAACTTGCCATCAATGTGACTTGCTGAAGATGTGACGATTTTTTATTCAAAAATATAATGCAATCCCCTTTTTTCTGTAAGGTACTTTCGCACAGAAAAAGTACTCATACTTGAAAAGTATTAACTTCGTTCAGAAGTTACATTTCTATTGTTTCAACCATTTTTATCCCGTAAGTCATGAAAAGTTAGGTTTCTCTATTATGTTTATTTTCAAACCAGTTAATGGGGTATAATTTTTTGAAATAAAATTTACCTAATAAGAAGAGGCATACTTTAAGAAATCTACGAAACTCAGAATAACCTGTCATTTTACCGCGAAAAACTGTAATTTCATAATAAATTATAGTGTTGCAACTTTAGTTTCTAACAACTTCCGAAAAAAATTAATTCGACTTGGCTAAGCCCTTATTTACATCCCAATTAAGTCATAGCCAAGACATATTCAAGAAGTTTTCCAAGGGCACAAACTTTTCAGCTTTAAATTTCTAATTTGCAAATAATTTATTACAAAATTGCAAGTTGTATCTCTTATAAAACTTCCATCCTTAATAGAATGGCAGAATGACTTGAACCATAAATTTGAAATTTTAATTTCTTTAACAGAAATTCGACATATTTATATAAGCTTACAATAACAATTCTCGTCCTATGACAAGTTGGAATCGTCTTGGCATGCACCCCGCATTGAAAATTTGTACCATTAACGTAATACCTTCAGTCTCGCCCATACCCTTGAGCGAGACATAGCCGCCTTGAAGTCGGAATCAAGTTAAGCGAAGTACCACTCTGATTGAAATATTTTTACTCGGGCTAGAATTAAAGGCGATTTTTCTTCTGATATGTTGTTAATTTTTCTCTTAATAATTGTAGAAATAGAAGTTTTTTTCTATGTTTTGTAACGTTATTATTCCAAACGCATACAGTATCTGGAAAATCAAGGAGCTGATTTAATAAAAGAAATATTTCTTTCACAGTAAAAGAAGTGTTCAAAATGATAACGAAATCAATATTATTTTGATATGTAACAAAAATGATACCGAATTTAGGAGCATTTTGATCGGCCGAAGAGAATGATCGACTTTTGAGATCATAATGATGTGATTCGGGATCATGTATGAAGTCAAGACAAGATGGCTGACGTTCTTGCAATACTTTAGCTCATAGGCAAGCTTTTTATGGTTTCTGATCGTGCAGTGTACTTGAAAAGTTGAAAAAATAACGAAATCTGATATTAGAAAATATCAGCCGTTAAGTGTAGTTGTCACTTGCATGCGGTTAGATAACATTTTTAGGTTATGCCGTTATGAAACCGGCGCCAATAATTGGCGGCCATTTTGTTTAGTCTGACAAATGAACCAATAAATGAGATCAAATTGATCCGAATGGAAAATCATTATGATCTCAAGAGTCAAATGATCTATCTATCTATCTTCTGTTGAAATATTTTTGAAATTATTGTTTTGAGTCAACATTTTTCTGTTTTCTGGTCATGCGTTTCTTTTTAACACCAAAGTGTAAGACCATGTGGCTAGGACTCAATGAAACTTTTTTGACAGTAGACAGCAACCTTTTAAAATAACCTAAGAAGAGTGACAAATCACGTGGAATTTAGCGTGCATATTTCGTTTTTCGCGTTTAAAACACCTCAACACCGGTGAAGTACATTATGTGTATTTCGTCTAACTCCAGAACTAGATCTAGACTAAAGTGCACCTTTCGGTTATATGTCCCCTAGAAATGACAGATAGCTTGATATAGAAAAAAAGTGAAGGTAGTAATGGAACGAACAAAAATTCCTCCTTTTAGAAGAACACACACTAAGTTTCAACCAGATCCGTCTATTACTATATTTGTGTGGTGTTTCTTTGAATCAAGCAAGTCGAGCGTTTTCCAAAAAATTAATTTAATAGAATTTCGTGCGTTGACCAAACGAAAGACATATCATCTCAGGAGACCGACGTAGAGCTTCATAATCAATATAGAGAATCCGCACCTTCACTTGTTAGGACGTTTTATCCGTGGTTTCAAAATTATCGAACTGTCCATTTGAGCACAAACGCAACGTTCTGAACGCTCTGTTGAGACCAATACTGTTGAAATTTTTGAAAAAGTCTTCGATATGGTGATAGTTAGTAGAAGAGTGAAACTGCATAACATTTCTAGTGCTATGGGCATCGCAAAGAAACGGGTACATAATATTGTGCATCAACATTTAGCCATGAGAAAGCTATGCACAACATGGGTGCTACGATTGTTCACAGTTCACCAAATAGGAAATCGTGTTATGTGTTTCAAGGATTGTTTAGAGCTGCTTTACTGGAATTTATAGGATTTTGGGCATCATTTGTCACTGAGGCTAAAACATGGGAACACCACTAGAACACTGATAACAAGGAACAGTTCAAACAATGGTTCTCTAGAGAGCAAACTGCACAAAAGAAGGCGAAGATCGTTCCTTCCACCGGAAAGGTTAAGTCGACTTTTTTCGCATCGTTACTTGACAAGAAAAATGTTCACGATTAGCCCACAAGGAATTCTTGCTCCATCATGAAAACATACTAGCTCTCTCCACTGCAGTTATGGCCGCAAAATCGCTAGAGTTAGGGTTCCAACTCGTTCCGGATCCCCCCTATTCTTCAGATTTGGCTCCCTTAGACTACTACCTTTGCCTCAATATGAGGAAATAAGCGGTACATTTCATATTTTCATTTGTAAACTCTTGGTTGCCCAGCTACCGGAAAATCAAAATTTTGTGCCATCCCCACGAAAGTTTATTTTTTTCAAATTGCTCAGGTTTGTACATCGTATATACTGTTTGTATTTTAGATCTTTTTGTTTGTACCATTTTGGCTCCCTGGCTAGGGACAAATAAAAATTTCGTGTCATCTCCCCGAGATTTGAATGTTCTGAATTCTTCTTTTTTCTAACATTTGTACGTCGTTTGTTCGGTTTGTACGTTTCATATTTTCGAGTTTACTCTCTTGGTTACCCGGCTAGGGACAAATCAAAATTTCGTATCATCTCCCCGAAATTTGAATTTTCTGAATTCTTTTTTTGCTAACGATTGGACGTCGTTGGTACGAGTACCTCTGGTACATTTCATATTTTCCTTTGTACCCTATTGGTTGCCCAGCTAGGGGAATGTCTAAATTTTGTGTGATCCCCCGGAAATTTTGGAATTTTTCCTATTGCTAACGTTTGGAAGTTGTTTGTACTGTAAACTTTAAATTTCGACGGGATGGCATGGAATTTGGATTTTCCCCAAACCGGGCAACCAAGAGGGTACAAACAAATATATGTAATGTAAGAAAAGGAAAAACGACGTATAGACGTTAGAAAAAAAAAATATTGAAAATTTTAAATTACGAGGAGATGGCATGCAATTTTTATTTGCCCATAGACAGGCTCTTGCGGGGCAACTAAGAGGATACAAGTAAAAATATTTAATTAAAAAACAGTACAAACGACGTACAAACGTTAGCAAAAAGAAAAACTCTAAGATTTATATTTAGGGTAGATGACGTGAAATTTTGATTTTTTCCTAGGCAGGGGCGGCAAACAAGAGGGTACAAACAAAAATATATTAATTTACAAACGTTACAAACGACGTACAAACTTATGCTATAAGAAAATTTGAGAAATTTGAATTTCAGGGGATGACAGGAAATTTTGATTTTCCCCTAGCCGGGAAACCAAGAGGATACAAATAGTACAAAAGACGTATAAAGGTATCCAAAATAAAAATTTGAGAGAAAAAACATATAAGACGTAGACCTATCTCCTTCTAGATAAAGCTGATTAGTCGAGAATATTTTCGTTGGGTGAAGTTTGGCGCAGCACAGGACCGTGCTTTGTGTCGCGAGTGCCCCGATAATGTAACGTTTATCGCACTTTTCAAAACTTATTTATAATTTATTTAAATATAATTTATTGTAAATAAATATAAAAAATGGTGGCAGCTTATGAGGTTTGTGGGCGTTGTCAAGACGTTTATATGGGGATATGTTTTCATACGTAAGTAAAGTTATTGAATATAGTAAAATAAAAAATGTTACAGCAAAAACAAAACCTTAATATATGAAGTCTTGTACCTATGCAGTACAAATGGTTATTTTTTATGTTATAGATATATTCTTCAAATTTTTGACACTTTTTACATTATTTTTGAACTCACAAAACGATCATTATTGTAGCATTTTCAATCCAATTTCAAGAAGAATTCTAGGTTACCAAGTTTTTAAAATAATCTATCTGAAACAGGTTATTTTACATGAATATTCTTTAAAATTCAATTTATTATAACTACAAATTTCTAATGAATTGTTTATCTTTTTTTTTAATAAACCATACAGAATATTTAGGCAATACCCGGGACACCAATTCACTTGAGATAGTCTTGAAATAGATAAAGGCAGGTCTACGTCTCATATGTTTTTTCTCTCTCTAAAGCCCGTTTCAGTTCTCCCCAAAGCGTTACCGGTCCATTTCTATATGTCTATGGTACAATCGTATTAAAAAGAAAATTGAAAAAATGTGAACTTCGGGGACCAACTTCACAGAGGTATATTTAGTACCTCTTTTAAATTTATAACGTGACTTGATGTAAGCGCCAGTCTGGCTACAGAGACTACTTTTAAGATTATGCAGCGGCTTGATGTTAGCCTATCGTCTAGCTAACATCTAGTTTCTAAACCATACAGTGGCTTAATGTTAGCCCATATTATCGTTACCGACTACTTTCAAGACTATATTGGGTGTAACTTGTAGTTCTAAAAGTAGTTCGTTTTAAAGACTTCAAGTAATGCTAGTTTTTAACGGAACTGGCCTTCCTTATGTTACACCTTTAAACAAGCCCACTGTTGCTTTCGAATCAAGACTTTTTTCTGTAAAGAGATCAACAAACTGGAGCAAAGTTGAGCGAAGTGTAGCCTTACCGCTTTTTGATTAATTATACAATATTTTAAATACCCGAAAGAATTCTCTTCGCTTGCGAGCGCGCATGTGCCTAGTTCATGTTTTAATATATAATTTCAGGGTGGTGTCCCATGGCAGCTTAAAACTTGGCGTAAAACGCAAAACGTCAAATCACTAGAAATTTCAGCCAATGATATTATCCTAGCAATCCACTAGGAGTTATACAGCAATTCATAAACTGTCCAGAGAAATTTCGAAAAACAGAAAGATTTAAGAAGCGCGGTAGACAATGTAAAGCAAAGTATACAGAAGATAAAGTCCAACGTTATAGATTCTGTCGTTCAGACGAAAAAGAAAGCAATATAGAAAGTATCTGTTTTCTTACTTTGCTTGTACTAACCTTTCTAATGCATCTACTTTACTGCTCGCAAATTTCAGCTTTTACACCTTCCAATTTGGATAAAGGTTTTAGCATTTTGCTTTTCAATATGCTCCCTTATAGTAGATAAAGATATATTTTACTCTTCGTATTTAGATATAAAATATCTACCTTAATGGCCTCTCACAAAGACTAATTAGTATGAACTCACATAAGGCAATACAAATAAATATATTCGTCTATGGCAAAAACCAAAAATGTTAAATGTATGTTTGGTAGATGTTTAAATTAGCTTTCAAAAGATATTTTTGTTTTCCAACATTGTGGGCCAAAAAAACATTAACATACTTCGCGTAGATACGTTGTGAGCAAGACAATAATTAATATGCTTTGTGTGGATTTAGAAAATTGACTAAATAGAACATTATAACTATATAGACCCGTGCAAAAATTTCCCCCGTTAGCCCTATTATAACAAAATTTCGAATCGGATCCCGGCCGAGCTACACCTGGTATCCGGCAGGATACCAGGTACCCTAGTAATCGGCAGGAGCCGTCCGACTGCTTAGGATAATTTGTTCGTAGAAATTACACATTTTTCAAGAGCCTCAATTGTATCAAAGTCGTAATTATAGATGTGAGATGAATTATTGTTTTCAAAGTATAATTTAAAGTTTTAATAATAGTTGCCAATTTCTTGCCTAAAGCAACATTTTTCAATCATTTTGCGGCCAGATTACCTGACCCGTATCCGACCAGTTTACTGTTACATTTTTAGACGAATCCCGGCCAGTGTCCCCCAATATCGCCCGGTTAAAACCCAGGCTATCCGGCTGGCACCCGACCGGATCCCGGATTGAATTCCTACAAGAGGATATGAATATAAATATAAATTTCCCTTTGAAAACTCTGCGCACCATACTACTGTAACAAATCAAAATTGCTCGTCCTGAAACATTAAGTAGTTTTTATTTTTGCATGGACTTTCCAAACCAATCACGTGAATAGCGATTAAATCTATCTGCTTATGCATTTTATTTAGGGCCGGGTTATATATTTTGTCTGTAACATATGAGTAGAAAGTTTCCAAATGACCCTACGATTTTTGATGTTGGAAGGAAAATTAAAATTAAGTATTGGAAAGTAATCTACTCGTTAGTATGAGAGCACATTTTGAAAATGTTTGAGAAAAATGCATTTGTTTATTTACAATATGCGATTGAACATTTCTGCTTCGTTTGATTAAAAAATTATTATTTCGTAAAGTATTTATGAAAAATTGATGAGCATTTCAGGAAATGATGAAAAATAAATGCACTTAAAAATGAAATTCTGGAAAACGTGTTATTTGTTATTATCGATAGTTTATATCATTTTTTAATAAACAAATGCCGATTTGACTCTGTTCTACACACGATATTTGAAATTTTTTAAGTAGTGGGAGGCCTGAACGCTTAATATCCAGAAACCGTTTCAACTTTGTTGTCCTCGCTTTTTGGGTTACTGATAAATAATATTGTTAAGCGACACGAGGTAATAGGCTTGTGCTGGCACCCTTTATGTAAGTTTGAACCTATCAACTATTTGGCGACGGAGATTCGCAATAAAAAGTGCCACTTTGTCAGTCGCACACGTTTCGGATAGCGTTGACGAAAAAATTATAATCGTTAAAAAGTCATATGAGAAACTTTGGTGGTCACCTATTTTCAAAAAAATTCTCTTCACTAAGTGGTTTTTGGGATGGGTCGTGCTAGAGAGTGCTGCAACACATTAAATAAAAGCAGAGGCGCCAACCCTGGGGGCAGGTCGGGCGACCGCCCGACGTGTTTTGATGATATTCTTGATGAAACTGATTAACGATATTCTTCGTGAATCTGGAGAACCATTGATAAAAAAAAACGTTTTTCACAACTTACAGATAATGACAAGGAAAAGTTAAGTGCAGCTTTGAATAAAGTGACAACTTATAAAAACTGTGTTGTTGACAATAAAGACTCCGAAACTTCGTACATACGTGACATAAAAATGTCTTTGTCTTAGCAGCCTGATCAATCAGGAAAAATATAAATTTTGACAACAATTCCGTCACATTGGACCACTGCGAAAATGAGAAGAGAATTTGGAGTGTCTCGCCGAATGGCATCAAAATCCAAGAAATTGAGTAACGAATCTGGGTATAGACATCGGCCAAAGAAAAAAGCTGGGCGTAATCTTCCGAACACTACTGTAAGTGCAGTGAAAAATTATTATCTTGCTGATGATAATAGCCGTGTCATGCCTGGAATGAACGATTATATATCAATAGTGAAAGACAGGAAACGTACTCAAGAGCAAGAAAGGTTGTTTCTCGTCAGTGCCCTCAATTTGCATAAACTCTTTAAAGAAAATATTTCAGAAATACAGATATCTCTGTCAAAATTTATGCAGAGAAGGCCTCGAGAATGCATTTTGGCCTAATAAAAGCTCTAAAAATGAAAGGAGTTGACTTCACTAATACATATTACGATTTTATCAAAAATGCAGTCTGTGAAAATGCATAATCGGATTGTTTTCTTCTGTTTTTTAAATTTGTCCCAAAACTGAGTTTGTTATTATAAAATTGAAAACTCTTCTCGAAGAAAGTGATGTCAAGGAAGTAAAATTCAGTCAGTGGGCCAGCATAGACAGGTAGTTTATCATACATTTATTGATAAATAGGTCTCTTTTATTTATATTTTCCATACCACTTTTTTTAAATTTCTTTTTTGAATTCCCGATTCGAAATTACAAAAGAAACTGAAACCAAGGACGAATTTTTGACACGTTTAGCGGAAGAATTGCCGGTCCTTATGAAACACGATTTTCTTGCAAAGTGTCAAGCTTCGTATTTCAGCCAAAAAAAGATTGTAATCGAAGAAGGGGAATTTGTAATAAGCATGGATTTTGCAGAAAATTGCACGCTTCATGTGCAAAATGCAATCCAGGGCCATCATGCGGCAAATCTCAAGCCACTCTCCATCCGTATGTAATATATTACTGCCAAAGTGGAAAAAAGCACGACAGTTATATAATATAAATATAAAAATTAATTCAATTTCATTAATCTTACGAAACATCAAGAAGATTTTGGGATTAGTGCTCAGTGTAATTTGGTTGCAACCTCTCACGTTAAAGGGGCTTGTGACGGTATTGGACAGACTGTCAAGAGACAAGGCTATCGAACTAGTATGCAAAGATAGTATGCCATAAATGGCTTAGATGTAAAATAAAAATGTCTAATATTTTCATAATTCTTATGAACGGTATCTAGGCGAAATATTCCATGCCTTCATAGAATGCTGAAAAGCCCTTGTGGCGCACGCCTCTCGAGCGGGTATCGCGGTTCGCGGCTTTTGGCACTAAACAATATTATTAGTCATTTATCCAAAGAGCGAGCACAAAAAAGTTGAAACGGTTTATGGATCTTAAGCATTCAGGCTTCCCTCTACTAAAAAAACTTCAAATATCGTGCCTAGAACAGGGTCAAATCGGCATTTTTTTAAATTAAATAATGATATAAACTGTCAGCAATAACAAATAGCACGTTTTTCAGCATTTCATTTTTAAATGCATTTATTTTTCATCATTTCCTAGAATTTTCATCAACTTGTCATGAATAGTTTGCGAAATAATAATTTGCTAATCAAATGAAACAGACATGTTTAATCGCACATTGTAAATAAACAAATGATTTTTTCTCAAAAAATTTGAAAACGTGTTCTTATACTAATAAGTAGATTATTTTCCAATACTTAGTTTTAATTTTCCTGTCGACATAAAAAATCGTAGGCTCACTTAGTACATATCTACCGATATATATATCACGGTCGTGAGACGTGGTTGTGGCTGAAATTTTACCGCGATTTCGCTGGAAGCGGGTGCAATTTTCCAGATTAGCACCCGCTCCCGGCGAAATCCT
>NC_046660.1:117789797-117796350 GCF_010883055.1 Belonocnema kinseyi | reverse complement strand
TATATACCAGGAACGTTCGCAGAAAAATAAAGGGACCTCTGGCAAAAATCTCATTTCCATAAAAAGGCTCAATAATGTTAATGAAAAGTTTTGGGCAAATGTGAAGAAGCTGGAGTAGAGGAAGGATAAGTAGGGGACGGGTAGACTGGTTTAAGAGACGGGTGACGATAGCAAGGTGGAGGCGAATGATATATCAGATGAGTGTAAGTCGTATGGGCAAGATGAGGATAGGCTACATAATCCCAGGTGAAAAGTTATATATAGTTTATACACACACAGAAAAAAGAAATGTATTATTTACTTATCAAGATATGTGAAGGGTTTCTTGTAACTGTAACAGTATATACTGCTCTTAAGTAAAGGGGTGAAAATGTCAAAATCACTTAGAATTTCGTAAATTTCACAATGGGGTTAAGGTTAATTTAAGGATTATCATTTAGTAAAATAAACCTCTAGTCCCTAGTATTACATACTGTAAGATATGTTAAATCCACTGAACCGCGATTAAATTAGTGGTGCCGTAGACATTACCGAAGGATCGACGCATGCTACCGATCCGAGTAATTTGCTTAGCTCTCCCATAAAGTCGTCACATTACTACATTCTCCCAATTGTCAACGAAGGGGTTTAATAAAAAATTTAAAAAAATTTAATAGCACAACTCATTCACAGATCGCGTACAAATGAGAATTTATTGGCGCAAGACGTTTTTGTGTTCCATAAATGTTACAGCTGACTTGTATGGATATGCGGCAAATGCTAGAGCTTATGTTGTGTGCCGCGGCGGCATGGGCGCGTATTCAGAAGTCGTTTCCGAGGTCCCCACCTCTCAGTTACAAATGCATTTCAAAATTATTTTACAGATCGCAACTCGTGTAATAGTGTACTGGTTAAGATAATTAACTTGTGTGCTTAGGTTTATGCGTTCGGAACCCCTTCCCCCCCCCCCCATTTCATGTGAAATTTTAATTGTATTATCAGCGTTGTAACTTACAAATGCCGATTAATTACACAGTCACACAAAAAAAGATCTTGTCCACCTAACGAAATCAACATTTCTATAGGTTTTGGGATCGCTGAATCCGAATCCAGGGCTCGTTTCACTAGGCCGGATCGCATTTCGTTCCTAAATTCAAAAAAATTATGAAAGTCTGAACTGTTGCAGAGAAAGAGAGGGGCGTGAGAAAGGGAGATATTTATGAAACTAGGCACGAAAGACTAATCGAAAATACGATTTTTCAGGAATGGGGTTTCTTTCACAACTTAATAAGCCAAACAAGTCATGAAATTCGTAAAAAAAGACACATTAATAAATAAAGGCAGTGTAATCGGGAGAAAAATTTCCAGCAGAATTATATGAGGAACAAATAATGATAGTAATTTTTGTTGAAAGCACGTAGCTGGCGAAGTTTTTGATAACCAGCATTGTAATATTGTTTTGTCATTCACCAAACAATTCCCACCGGCCTTGTCAAAAGTTCTGACAAAAATGGACTCTGATTTGTAGGAGGCGAGCTGTACGAATTTATAGCTCCAACCAACAAAAAATCCACCCGTGCCACGGGAGCAGTTTCTCGCTTCAGTTAGAGAGAATTTTTAACTCGTTGGTCATTAATACACATCCGTAGTATGTGAAAGCATGCGAAATCATTTACGGTGGCGTATAAGTAATCTCTCTCTCTCTTTCTTTCTCTCGCTCGCTCGCTCTCTACGATGAATTATTGGGACGCGATGAAACGACCCTCGAATCTACACCAGTGTGATTCGTTGCTTCGTCGACAGCTATATCGAACTTCCGTCGTACCTTTTTGCAAATAGACATTCATTTTTTACGCAATAAAATATATTCACCGTTCTGCGAAAAAACTGTCCGACCCCGAAAATAATAGCGGTGCACAACGGTTATAACTTGAAAACTTGTTTTGCAACCTTGTCGGACAATTTCCACGTTTATTTGCACGTAGAGTTCTACATCTATTTTCACGTGGAACTATATACAAATATATGTAGAAAAAGAACATTACATACCTGAAAACTGAATCTTTAGTAGACATATAGAAAATCGAATGTTAATTAAATTTCGACCGTCAAAAATTAACCATTTTTAAACGCTTGTCTGCACCTGTCATGATTTCTAGGAAAATGAGTTTGTGTATTCTCTTCTCTCTATAAAATTTTAAATATAACGGATTATTTTTACATTCATCAGGTACAGTCCCGCGCCATATTATTAGATCCATGTTCAAAACTGTATTTTACTGAAAATAAGAGTAATTTGCATGAAAATAAAATTTTTATAAATGACAATTTTTTTTTCTCGCGAAAATCTGTATTTTTTATGACCACCTTTCGCCGCCAACACAGCTTCAATGCGGCGAGGCATAATGCTTATACAATTTTGAATTTTTGTTTTGATCTCTGGGTTGTGTTTCCAATTATCGGCAAGTATCTTGATTAACTCCTGTTTAAACACGTAAAATTGTTGCATTTAACAGTGACAGTGAAACGCTGTTATGTTATACATATAGCATTTCTGCGAAAATCAGTATTAGCAACCGATTACCAACACAATGAGTATTCCTAAAACAATAAGAAGTACCCGCCAGATTTAAAAACTCAAGTTTTACCAATATATGAAGAAAAATTTCATAATAATAACAACAACAAACATATTAAAAATGTATATTTGCAGCATGGATCTAATAATATGGCAAGGGACTGTATATACAACGTAATTTGAGTATTATTTCTGCTCAATTGACAAACCTACGTAACATTTTCCAAATCAAAATTAAATTTTTAGAAGATACAAATAGTCCGATGTTGTTTATTTGTCATGACAAAAAGTAATAAGCCCTTAGAACCATTTAACAATATTAGACAATTTATTTATAAAAATCACATAATTGTTCCTAAAAATGATTTTTTTCACAGGGGATAATACCTTATATATTCATTTTAATATATGTGATGGATTTTTATAACTTTTTTTAGCATTTTGAAACATCCCAATGTCACAAGTAGTATAAGACATGTCTTTACGGGGAGATCAATGTTTGTAGTACCAGGTGCAACACCATGGCCAAAGGCCATTACTTTTTAAGTCTTCCTTGTGAACATTAAACTTCACATGTGGACATGTCTAATACCACGAGATATTACTATGTTTGATTTGTAATCAGTGGTTTATGAGACTTTAGGGTCTGAAGAGTGAGTCGTGATGTTTATAATATTTTTGGTCGTTAAAACATAAGACTGACGTGATAATCATCTACTTACCTGTATTTGATAATCTCTATGTTGCAAAATTGAAAAATGGTTCTGTCCGGGTCTACTGAAATATTAGATTACTCGTAATATTTCAGTGTGACGGCGCATAGTGGGGTATTTTGAATTTGTTCGTGCAAATAATCGACGACTCGTCAATTTTCAACCGAATTGAATTTTTTCTTGAATATTCGTGAATAAATTATCGGCCGATTTTTAGGCTATTCAGATGACAATAATATTTGGTAATTCGTACAAACAATGCTTCATGCTCATTGCTATTTATGTTTTCAACCATTGCAAGTGCAAGCCTTTCTATTCTCATTCTATTTTTGCAATAAAAGTTTAAAATAATAGTTAATAAACGTTCATAACGTTAATACTTTAATTCTCAAATTATTCAACCGAGAAACGTTTATTCTGAAGAAATCAACGAAAGAGTATTTTATAGAATTAAAAAATTTTTTTACAGTTTTTATTAAAATAAACATAAAAACTGTAAGAATAAAGATTTAAACTTTTATAAAATACTCTTTCATTCATCTCTTCAGAATAAACGTTTCTCGGTTGAATAATTTAAAAATTAAAGTATAAACGTTATAAACGTTTATTAACTATTATTTAAAACTTTTATTGCAAAAATAGAATGAGAATAGGAAGGTTTGCACTTGTAATGATTGAAAACATAAATAACAATGAGCATAAAACATTGTTTGTACGAATTACCAAATAATACTGACATCTGAATAGCTTAAAAATCGTCCGACGACTGCCGACGTTGGTCGACTTTTTTTTCTGACGTACTGACGATTTAAACCGTAATGGTGGCGTATATCTTCGGCGGTAAATTTATTCTTAAGTATTTAAAAAAAATTCATTTCGGTTAAAAATTGACGAGTCGTCGATTATTTGCACGAACAAATCTAAAATACCCCACTGTGCGGCGTTGAGAACTAATAATGTTGATTCGAATAAAGTGTTTTCTTAAGATAAATACCATTCATTCAAATAATTTTTTTTCATTCATTCAATTCAAATAAGCTCGTCCTGTACGGTACATGCGCAGTAAAAGAAAATTGTTGTGTTGGTTACTGTACCGTCTACGCTTTCCGCCAAACGCGTAGAAGGGGAATTCGCCGTTGACGAGTGCAATAATGGGGAAAGATGCTGCAGGTAGTTTTCGGCAAGTTGACAATCGCCCAAGTGATGAGTGGTGTAGTGCATGATCTAAGAATACATGGTCCGCCTTAAGGGCCCCCAATTTCCTACATACTGAGTCACGATTCCACTAAGAACGGTCGTCTTGGTTACCAGAAGCGTACCTACACTGCATTTTTTTCGAATTTCGTGTGAGATGAAATTATAATTTTCGTTAAAAACTTTCTCATGTTATATCGGCATGTAAGATAATGCATTTTTTGATCAAATATGGCGATTATAGTATGAAAATATTGTATGCGAAAATAGTAGATGCGTAAATGAAGTTCACAAGCCAGAATAGGATCTTCATTTCAGTCATACTCACTGTTAAAACTTTCGGTTGGAAACTTCCACTACATGTATAGGAAGTTTATTTCCAAAGCGTAAGTTAATGCTACAATGCATAATGTTATAGTTTCAAAATGCTGGCATCGGTATTGTATCTTTATAGAATTCTATGAATTCATGGAATATAAGGGATTCGTGAATTTCATAGAATTCGCGGAATAAAATAAATTCACGGAATTCATATAAGTCCCGGACTTCACGGATTTTATAGAATTCCCGGTATGCCTGGAATAACCTGGAATTCACGAGATTCAAAGAATTCATGGAATGTAAGGAATTTACGGTATTCATGACATTTACCGAATTCAAAGATATAACGAAATTCACCGAATTCATGAAAGGCACAGAATTCATGGAATTCACGGAATTCAACAAATTCGATGAATTCATGGAATTTACCAAATGTACGGAATTCAAGAAAATCAGGGAATTCACGGAATTCAAGGAAATCAGGAAATTCACGAAATTTACGAAATTCATGGAATCCAAAAAATTCCCGGAAATCAAAGAATTCAACGAATTTACGGAATCCAAAGAATTCACGGAACTCAAGGAATTCAGAATATTTAAAAAAATTTACGGAACTAATGGACTTCACGGAGTTTATAGAATTCGAGAATTTATGAAATTCACAGAATTCACAGAATTCACGGTAGTCATGGGAATCACGGAATTCAAGAAATTCGTGAAATTTAGTGAATTAATAAAGTTCAATAAAAGAACGGAATGAACTGAATGTATGGAATTCATGGACTCCCACGAATTCCTCGAATTCCATAAATTCCGTGAGTTACCTGAATTTCATGAATTTCATCAATCGCATTAATTCTGTAAAATTCTTAAATTCTGTAAATTTTGTCAATTCCGCGAATTCCTAATTTCCTTGAATTCCATGAATTCCGAAATTCCCTAAATTTCATGAATTCTTTCATTTACTAGTATTTAATTGAAATATTTTTGGACGAAGTTCTTAGAATTCCTCGAGAAATCTCTTGCTGGAGTTTTGGCCAAATATACATTTTTTAGCATTATCCAATTTTTCTCTAAAAATATTGTATTCAGGTGATAATATTGTAAAACATAAAAGTCGTCAAAAGAGATTCCAAATTCTCTGGTAATATAAGACGCTCCTATAATTAAATGCATTTAAATATAAAAATGTTTTTCTTGGATTTAACGGTGAGTCTATAATAATTTTGTTCAAGCACAAACTATCTTTCCGAGTGGGGCAGCCCTCTTCACAACCTGTGCCTAACGACTACTCGCCCTCAGCTAGTACCCACCTAACAAATTAAATTTTACTAACATCTTCTCAATCAGTTTACAGATACCGTCCTAATATTCTAACTGTAAGCGTAATTTAATAACGGCCTGGTGATTATCAACGGACCATGCGTATTCTAAAATTTTATCTTTAAAATCTCTTGATGAAATTAAACTTTGTTCAGCATCACAATTTTTTCACCAAAAATAATTAACTTCTTAAAGATTGAGTTTTTTAAACTCTAGCTATTTAGGGATTTCGTATAACGAATATTCCTAAGTTTGAATCATCTAATGCATTATGATTTTGCCAAAATAAACAAAAGTTCTCTTCGAGACTCTCATCATAAACGAGAACCGCGTTTTAGTAACCCGTGGTTTAGTCCTTCCTAGAAATCCTGGTCCAGGCTCTTTCTCAAGGGGTGGGAGCAATAGAGCGGTGGAGAATATATATATATATATATATATATATATA
>NC_046660.1:117782085-117789697 GCF_010883055.1 Belonocnema kinseyi | reverse complement strand
ATTCCCAAGTTTATTTGCAGGCAACCCCCAACAGAGGAACTAAACCGAGAATTAGGTGTATTTCACATGAGTTTTCGAATAGATAAGGTAAAATGAACATTGAAAGAAATAGATACTTATCCGTAAATTATATTTTTGAAAGTAAGATTCTCCCAAAAGTATTATTTGCATCGCGAAATGGATAAATTGAGGATCCCCTCGACATCAACCGCATATCACTATTCAACGGTAAACCGTTTCCACACAAGTTAGGCGTAGACCAAAAAAAGTACATCTATAGTTCTCACCCGTCACTGATATCTTTCCTTCCATGTTCCATTTTTCACTCAAATGTGATTTTGATGGACGCGAGTTCCTTCACCTTTCGATACCTTCCCCCCGCTTCAGCACCGTTTTTATCTCTCAGCTTCATTTTACTAGTATAATTTAATATTCTCAAATATCCCACCTTGAAAATCGGATATATCCCAGTTAGAAGGGGTGAAATTTTAAAGTTTTGGGGGCATAATCTATATAACATGAATATTTGCTGTTTTGTTAATACTAATTTGTAAGCACTTAGCCTAGACGTTTTCGACAGATTTTTTAAAGATTTTACAGATTTTTTGGGAATTTCCAAATTTGACTTCGATTTATCAAAGTCTAAATAAAATCGGTTTTTTCATTGTCATCATAATCAGAAGGTATTAGTTTTATGTGAAAACTTCTTATCACGGATTTTTTTCCATCTCTAACTTTCGAGAAACCCTGAATCCAAAGAAACAGATTTTACGATGGTGTCTGTCTGTTGTCGTTCTGTTGTTCTCGTTCTCTTTCTCGGTCTCATTCTCGTTCACTTTGACGTTGTCATTGTATACCGGATAACTTTTGAAAGAATAATCGGATTAGATTGTTATTTGGCACACATTTTTAGGGACCAAAAAGAAAGATCAAGTTTGTTAACCAGCTATTTTGGATGAAAGTTCAAAAAGTTTAAAAAAATTTTAAACGTTTAGACCATTTTTTTCAAGGTTTAAAAATTCCAATAACGGCTGTTCGTAGTACTCGGAAAGTCGATTAATTTACCCCAGGGATCCGCACGAAACTTTCGTTACGTTATGTTATATTTGAACAGAAAAAAAGTTTCTTTATTTCAGTTATCGATATCGCGAAGTGAAACAAATGTCAGCATTACTTTTGTTTCGTTACGTTATAAAACAGATGAAACATAATGAAATAATATCTAGTTAATGTTATTTGAATAACTAAAAAGTACTAGAAAACCTAAATTATACCAGTAACTAAATAATATTTTACAATACTAACATTACAGTTGCTTCGGATGTATTCGACTTTGAACCGTCCGTCAAGGATCGGAGGTCTTTCTAACGAGGTCTAGGGCCACTCTGCAGGCCACTCTCTGGTGCTGCAGAGTATTCACCACGTATCTCAAACATATTCTTACGGGAATTTAAAAATCTCTGAAAAAACCCAGGTGCTTCACAGAATTTACCTGGATACTCAAACAAATTCTTGGAGGAATTTTGCAGTCTGCTTTCCTGCGAAGGCTAAAACCAGTTTCTGCAGACTCAAGAATCGCTCAAATTTTAACATTCTGCAGAAGCATCTAGGTTCTAATACTTTGGAGAAATCTTAAATTAACAATTATAATAATTTATAAATTTTGAGATCCTGTGTTTTTGTCAAGGCTAAAATGGGTTTCAAAAAGGCGAAAACAGTTCAGGATCCCTAGCTCACTTGCTAGGTCTAGTTTTAACATTCTGTAAAGGTATTTCAACATTCGGAGGTATCTGAATGTCGTAATTATCAGGATTACTACTATCTAGGTGCTGAAAAGAATTTACCAGGTCACTGATACAAATTATTTGAGGAATTTTTTTATAAGGCATTTAGGTGTTAAGATTTCGAAAGTATCTAGAAACTATAATGATAAGAAATATGACAATCTAGGTGTAGCCGAGAATTTACTATGAAATTTTGAGACCCTGCCCTACTAAGGGTGAAACGAGATTCTGAAAAAGTGAGAATAGTCTGGTGCATCAGCATAAACGTTGAGTCTCAAAACTCCTCGAAGAGAATGTTTGAGTGACCCGGTGAATGCTCAGGAGTACTCGGGTTGTCGTGGTTCTCATAATTATGATCTTTAGATACCTCCGGATGGTTAATGTAAAAATGTTACCGAACAATGTTAAAGATCTACCTAGTAAGTCAGGTAATTTCTACAAATCTTCAGCTGTTTACTTTCTCCCTTATTCAATTTATGCAATTGTTAATAATTATACCGAAGAAACGTTAATTACGTTCTCTGTTTCGTTCTGTTACATTTGAATAACATTGATCAATTTATTTTACTTAGTATTCATCTCTTGCTAACAAAATAAATTAAAAGTATTCATGATTTTGTTCTTAATTTAAATAACGGTAACGAAAATAACGGAAGCTTCGTTATACGATAACGTAACGTAACCAAAAGGAACGTTTTATTTTGTTTCGTTTCGTTCGGATCTCTAATTTATCCTCACGACTTTTTTTTGATAAAAATAAAATGATTAGAGTTATAGCATTTGCAAAGTAAAAAACGAAATAAAAATTTTAATACAAACAACGCACAATATGAAAAACAGTCGAAAAGAAGAAAAATGTTGGGTCTTGAAAGTTGTACAATAATATAAATAACCAGCACCACTTGAAGTCGTGAAGAGGCCCACTTCGACGAATCTCTCCAGGCTCCCAAGAATTATTCTGTTATGGTTTCAAAACTACTGATTTCTGAATTTTACAGGGTTGAGATTATCATTGTTATGATATAACGCTTGCTCTCTTAAAATGGACCAGTAGAATCTCGCTGATTTCCAATGAAATATCACTGGTTGCAATAGCCAGAAGTGTGTCACTAACAATCAGTGAGAATCCACTGATTCACTCAATGGAATTCTTGAACTGGTTTAATTAGTGAGTTTCACTGGTTGTTTAGTACCAGTAGCCAGCTGGCCGTGCGCCTTGTCGCCTATCAGCTGGTTAGGTATGGCACTTATCCTTCACCTTTTTTTTACCTTAGATGCGGCAAGGATCTAGTTAGGCCACATGTCGCAAGAGCGGCGCTATTGTCGTAACTGTGGCTTCGGGGTTTTCCGGTACTTTTGTCTAAATTCTTAAATTTTTAATCATTATGGGTTATTTATTTATTCTCGAGGACTGAAAGTAACTTTTTTTCATTTGAAAATATTCTTAGTATAGGTAATTTATTTGTATTACTTGAATTAAAGTATAATATAGTGTGCCTGCTAAGGATGCTTGGGCTAGCGTGAGCTATTTACAGCCTACCATTTCGAAAGAAATACCGTGGGAGAGCATCAAGTGGGATACCACAATGAAAGAGGAATCGATGCGTCTCCATTACGAAATTGCGAACTTTAGAACGAAAATAGAAAAGGGATACAATTTAAAAACAAGACTCAATGCAAAGTATCGCAATATACAGAAAGTCGCGCTAAGAGATCTCATCAATAAGGTGAAGGACATCAGGACTAATCTACACATCACAGAAGACCGAGCAATGTAGATTAACAACAGGTTGATTTGGCGTGGAAAAACGACGGCATTGAACACCAGTTAGAGAAAGCCGCGTTATACGGTAAAGCAGGGGCAATTAATGTTCTTCTTCAACCTATTGATGATTCAACACCACCACATCATCCAGAGGTGGATAGCTTTATACAGCCAGAAGCAGAACCAGAGGCGCAGCAACCAAAAAAGCGACGAAAATGGACATACCATGTGAACAGAGATATTATGCGCCTTTGTTTTTTAGCAGAGAAATGTGGGCAAAGTGTGAGGAGAGAGCAACATAGACTCTTTTTACTTAAGTACCCAGAGCTAGCCACAAAAATAAATGAGCAGAATCTGGCAGATCAAAAGCGCTCAATATCTGTAAAAAAATTTCTTTCGGCTGTTGAAATAGCTGCAATCAAAATAAAAGTGAAACAGCAGCTTCCTATTAATGAACTCCCCTTGCAAGATGTGGACAACGAAGATTTGATTGAATCTGAAAGCATAGGTGCTAGGGTTACTGAACATCATGCACCTGAACCATTAGAACCACATCCGGATATTAATAACGATGCCGTGGATAGCGAAATCCCTGAAAAACTACAGCACCTTGAAAGGAATTTTGGTCATGCTTTACTAGAGCTTAGATGTGTAGAACTAACGCTAAGGCATTCTCTGTCCAAAATGAACATGACAAAAGATCTGGGTGCAATAATAGAGCACCTCAAAAGCAAAATTTTACCTACGTATTTTAACTTAACACAAGCTGTGTTAGAGGTGCAAACTCTTGTATACTGTGTAGCTGTGGCAACCGTTAGAACCTTGGGCCGCATAACTAGGCCTACAAATGCAGTTTTGTCCCATCAAAGGATCGAGATCTACCATGGAAGATCAGGTTGGATATAGATGTCAGCAAAGTAAGGATGAGATATGGATTGATGTTCTTACTGCCAGACTGCTTCGGTACAAGAAATGTAGTGCAAAAGGGGAACAAAATCGAAACATCCACGTAGACGAAACGCTCGCGGCCGCGCGTAATTCTATACCTACAACATCAGCGCAGGAGATTTCAAGCATCGCATTGAATTGACTTAACATCCTAATCTCATTAGTCACTTGACTCAGTCCGTGGCTACGATGTACAACCGGTTCACTCGAGTAAAATTTTTTAACAGGAGCGAATGACTTATACGTTCCAGTAGCGTTAGGATTGGTTCCTTTAAGGAACCATGATCTTAGCTTCTGGAGCCTACAACTTCTCTTATAATAAAATAGAAGTAATGGAAAGTATTGATTGAAAATCCAAACCTTCAAATTCCATCTTTTTATTTCCATCATAAAAACTTCTGAAAACCAAAAAAATAAAGAGTTTTTAAAAATATTGTATTCCTAAGGAGAATACTTCGAATTCTTACGTGAACATTCCGGACGATTTAAAGAATCCTTCTTATGCAAAAAATGTAAGCTTTATTTTCATATTTCTACTTAAAAAAAGAAAACTAAAAAATACATTAATATAATATTAAAAAAATGTTTTCTTTTAATATTTTATTCGTGAAAAGTATAATAAATCGAATCTTTACGTGAACATTCCGGACAATTTGAAGATTTCTTTTTACGCGCAAAAAAATATACACTCTATTTTCATATTTCTATTCAAAAGATAGAAAACAAAAAAATACCTAAATATAATATTCAGCTAATTAATTTAATAATGATTTAATTATTAATATTATTGACCAAATTAAAGGTCCATGAAAATATTCCAGCAAAATTATTTTTTGCACGCAGGTACGTATTAACAGTTAATTTTTATTTATATGAATATGAATATAAATATATATATATATACATTTATTTATATTTATACAGTGAGTCTACGACACTTCTCGCTACGACACTTCTCATTTTCCGATTTCTCCTTCGTTCGCTTCCTCTCACTGCTTGTCTCATCTCACGCACACTCATACGCGGACGGCAACGCCTACTGCGCCGAACGCGGCTTGCCGCAGAAGAGAGGTTTATCTGACACTTCCTTTTCGCTTCCCCTATAGCCCCTAATACGAGAAGTATCTTAGGGTCTACTGTATAATATAATTAATATAATTATATTAATATATATACATTATATGTTAGGACGGTGTGAAAATGATCAAATTAGTCGAATAGTTTGTACTGAGCGACAAAAAAAAGGGTTGACATCCAAAAAAAGTAAAAAGAGAAATTAAAAATAGGTTTATATCTTCTTTTCCCTTTTTTGATTTAAAAATTTTAATTTTGGAAAATTCCAAAAAATTTCCCTATTGCTTCAAAAATAATGGTGAAATTTTTCTATGTGCAGTTTCTGCTGGTGAATGATAATAAAAATTATTTTTCGCGCAATTCAGAATTTTTTGAAAATGGCCAAAAATCATGTTTTTTTATTGAGCCCTATGCACTTATTTTGAAAAAAATGGAATATGTCAAACCTGAAATTTCTTCAGATTGAATCAATGAAAGATGCTATCATTTCGTTTTTTCGACAACAAAAAATTAGTGGTGTTTAAAGCATTCCAAAATCGTAAATTTTACATTTTTTTCAGCGATTTTGACGATTTTCTAAGGCTGAAAAAATTCTAAGCAAAACAATAGCATGTTTCTTTGACTAAAGGTGTATAAATTTCAGGTTCACCATATTCAACTTTTTTTAAAGTGTGGGCAGAGGACTGAAGCCAAAGAAAACTTTTTTTGCCATTTTCAAAACTTCTAAATTGAGTAAATGAATTCGGGTAAAATTATGATTTTTCATTGTTATTCACGAGCAAAACCAATACATGAGAGAAATTCGCCATAATTTTCGAAGCAATAGGGAATAACTGTGGAATTTTCAAATAAAAAAAGGGAACAGAAGATATTAACCGATTTAAACATTTTTTATTTTACTTTTTTGGTATGTCAGCTCAAAACCTTTTAGCGCAGCTCAAGCGATTCGCCTGATTTAATAATTTTCACTGCGCTCTTTTATATTCATATATATATATATATATATATATATACCCAATTGGCAACCAAGTTGATTTAATTTCTCTAACAGAAAGATCTGTTTTAGACAAAAAATGGAATAGTTAACTTTTCAGTCGACAAAATTAATTTTTTATAAAAAAAACTATTTTACAATCTAAGAGATGAATTTTCAACCAAAGAAATAATAAAAATATTGTTAACTCAGGAAAATAAATTTTTTGCCAAAAAGATTCATTTGTAACAAAATAAATGTATTTTTCAAAACACATATACTAGGCAGTCTGATAAGTCCCTGAAAAATGAAACACGAAGACGTTTTTTTGGTCAAAGTCGGTTTAATTTTTCAACATACTCTCCTTTTAGGTCGATACAGCGAGTCCAACGATTTTCTAACCTTTTGATACCGTCCAAAAAGTACTCGATCGGAAGGTCTCCAAAATACGCCACAGTTTCAGCTATGAGCTCCTCATTTGAGTAAAAACGCTTACCGGTGAGCCATCTCTTCAGGTTAGGGAACAAGTAATAGTCGCTTGGGGCCAGGTCTGGTGAATACGGTGGCTGAGGAACCAATTCGAGGCCGATTTCATGCAATCCTGCTTGTGCAACTAAGCATGAATGAACAAGCGCATTGTCGTGATGATAAAGCGGTTTTTTCTTCTTCAAATGTGGTCGTTTTTCGGCGATTTCGATTTTCAATCGGTCCAATAATGATGAATAGTATGCTCCGGTTATGGTTTTACCCTTTTAAAAATAGTCCACGAATATTATGCCATGTGCATCCCAAAATACGGAGGCCATAACCTTTCCGACCCATTGTTGCGTTTTTGGACGCTTCGGAGCACTTTAGCCCGGTGGAATTCACTGTTTTGCCTGTTCCGTTGACTCAGGAGTGTAGTAGTGGATCCAGGTTTCATCCATGATTAAGAATCGGCGCAAAAACTCGGTCGGCTTACGCAATAATAATGTCAAATTCTGCTGGGAAGTTGTCACACGAATTCGTTTTTGGTCCACTGTGAGCAAACTCGGCACCCATCGCGCGCAGAGCTTCTTCATGCCCAAA
>NC_046660.1:117780749-117781985 GCF_010883055.1 Belonocnema kinseyi | reverse complement strand
TAAACCACTTATGAATCGTTCCAATCGACGGTGCAGAGTCCGGGTAATACTTATCCAGCTTGGCCTTGGTCTCGGATATCGTTTTCTTGCGAAGATAATAGTATTTGATCAAAACTCGAAACTCAGATTTTTACATATTGAAAAAAACTCGGAGGTTAGTCGCTTCTCAGTGCTGTAACTTGTAAATCCGTAAACATAAATGGCTGCAGTTTTGACAGGCGTCATTTGAAGGATCAAGCTCGACGAAAATGGTTCACATTAGTGAATACAAATGCCATCTCTTAGAATTTTCAGGTACTTATCAGACTGCTTAGTATTTGGTTAAGAAAATAACCCTTTTTGGCAGGAAATTAATGTTCCTACGTTAAAATTATATATATATATATTTTTTTTTGAAAATTCATCTCTTAGGTTGACAAATAGTTTTTCTGATCGAAAATGAACTTTTTGACTATACATTTAACTATTACATTTTTCGCCTAAAGCAAATATTTTCTAGTGAAGTTATATCATCTTGATTTAAAATTAATCTATTTGGTTAAAAATTTATTTTATTTGCTTCAAAATTGACTTTTTTATGATAACTTAAATATTCTACTTTTGGTTAAAAATTCATTTCTTTGAAGATTCATAATTTTAGTCAGTAAATATTTATTTTGTAGAGAATTTATTTTTTGTTGAAAATTCATCTCTTTGGTGGAAAACTGTTTTTTTTATCAAAAATTAAATTTTTACCTGAAAATTTAGCGGTCCAAACTTTTTTCAAAATATTATCTCAGAGAAATTCAATCTTCCTGGTTCAAGAGATTTTATGGAATTTCAGTAGATTTTCAGCAACTTTTAGAGAGTTAATATCCACCGTTGAAACTAAGAAGCAACCGGTAATCTATTTTTGTACAAATAGAATTTTAGAATTTCTAGTTACGCTAATTTTTATAATTTTTGTTAAACTATATATATATATTTATTTATTGAAACTTGCGGGATTCAGCCACAGTGAACTTTATAACAATTTAAATTGTTAATATAAATTTTAGTGAATATTGTGGTTGCACATGGAGGTCGAATGAGATTTTATATACGAGGGTAGTTCAATAAGTCCTTAGAATGAAGTATAAAAACTATTTTTTTTGCGTAAATTTTTTTTTATTTTTCAACATAATCTCCTTGGAGCTCTATACACATGGTCAATCGCTTTTCAAGTTTTTTTAATCCTTCAGAAAAGTGCGTTTTCGG
>NC_046660.1:117777188-117780649 GCF_010883055.1 Belonocnema kinseyi | reverse complement strand
TATAATCAAACAACAGAACGCGCAGTGCTCGCAACAATGGGTCAGTCAACAATGCCAACCATTCTAGAGCTGCAGGAGCCAATGAAAATGGATTCAATGAGATGATGGCCCCTGAACGGGGTTACATGGCACGGCTGCATACTCTGTGGTGCGAGAAACACCCGGAGCTATCGAACTTTTCGCAGCAACGTGTGCGAAACCATGCCGACCTAATCCGAAAAAGGGGCTATGTAAGCGGAACGCCTACTCGACCGCAGCTAGAACAAGCCTGCAACAAAGAAAGAGAAGCAACACCAAGACCAACCGCGGGCAGGCATCCAATAAAGGAAGAGCGATATTTTATGACCCGGAGAAATATCAACACCAAGGTTTCTCTCAAGCCTAAAGATATGGCTGAAATGGATGACGAGCTTAATGGACATTTTGCCGAAGAATCCGACCTCTGGGCTATCAATTATTGTGTATATAATGCAGCGAGAGATTTGTCCGATGCGAACCATAAAACAAAACGAACGGTTGATCATAAGACCAACAGACGAGTGCATCAACTTGCCATAAAGATAGGCTGGGCAAGACAGTACGCGGCCCACATTCAGTGTGTGATTGACTACATCACATCTAGCAGAAATTTTACCGCCAAGATTCGAAAGTTCGCGCGCGAACTCCGGACCCGTATCACACACTTAACAAGTCAAAGCTGCTGACCATAAGACAGCAAATTGTTGACATAATACGGATACTATCTGACGCGAAGAGAAGTCTAGAGCGGAGAGAGAGGTGGGGTAGAGAAAATCAACAGTTTCTCTCTGACCCATCTCGACTCTTTCAAGACCCTCCAGTTACTGTCGACCACCCGCCCAAACCAAAGGAGGTCGAAGTATTTTGGAGAGAAGTCTACGAAGTGCAGCATGGACTGGACGAAGACTCAGAAGATATAAATAGCTTCATGAAGATGTGTGATAACCTCATAACACCTGATGAAGAATGCCCACCCATCACTGCCCAGGAGGTGAAAAAAGTATTAGGAGGGATGAAAAACTGTTCCGCACTGGGACAAGATTGTATCGAAACCTTCTGGTGAAAGAAGTTTCCTTCATCCCATCAGCATTTGGCCCGTATTTTCACCTCATATTTAAAGTCGGAAGAGCCAACTCCGGAGTGATTGGTGGAAGGGCGCACAATACTCCTGCCGAAAATAGGCAACTTAGCTGACCCGAAGAATTACAGGCCAATCATTTGTCTGAACACACTGTATAAGATATTCACAGCTATCCTAAATGATAGGATTTTTCGGGTAATTGAACCTGTGTGGCAAGAAATGTATGAACAACGAGGCTCAAAGAAAGGCTTAGCGAGATGTCCGGAGAACCTGCTCGATAGATGTGTCTGCAAAGATGCAGCATTCTACCAGCGTGAGATATCGATAGCCTGGATTGATTATCGGAAAGCTTTCGATTCGACCTACCATAGACTTATCATCTGTCTATTATAAAGGTTAAAGGTTCATCCGCAAATCGTTATGTGCACAGAGAGATTGATTGCGCTTTGGAAAACCAGATTTACTATCTTATCTGGAAAAAATCGTGTGACAACTAACAAGTTCACCTTTCAGAGAGGTGTCTTTCAGGGCGACACCATGAGCCCACTCCTCTTTTGCCTTACATTATTGCCACTATCTCTAGCACTTTGCCATTCCGACGCGTACTTGTGCGGCAAACCCGCAGATCGAAAGTACAAGGTCACTTATGTATTTTACATGGACGATATTAAGATCTATTCTAGAAACAAAGAGCAACTACATCTAGCTCAGGAGATTGTCGAACGGTATACTAAGGAAATAGAAATGTAATTTAGTTTATAAAAATGCGCCAAGGTTTGTTTGAAGCGAGGAAAACTTGATGGCATACCTGAAGACCCTGAGCTCGTTGATAGAAGCTCTATACAACACCTTTGCTCTGGAGAGACTTATACATACCTGGGCGTGCCACAGAGCCGCATTCAGGATGTGATATCTATAAAGGATACTCTCCGAAGCAGATACAAACGTCTCATGCGGCAGATTTGGTCTTCCGAACTGTTGCCGAGGAACAAAGTATCTGCAACGAACATGCTTGCGATCCCGGTAGTACTCTATTCATTTGGAGTAGTTCCATGTACGTAGAAAGAGCTCAGATCCCTTGATATCGCGACAAGAAAGGTAATTTACATGAACAAAAGCATGCATCTTAAATCTTCTATTCCGGGACTATACATCTCACGCCATCAAGGTGGTCGCGGAGTATTGAGTCTTCAATGTCTTCACAACAGAATTATTCTAGATACAGCACATAGAGTCGCAAATGGAAGAGACCCTGTTCTAAAAATGGTCAGAAATCACGAAGAAGTGGGCAAAGGAGCGTTTCTGTACAAAGCAGCAGAGGAGGCTGCTGCAACACTCGGACTTAACTTCCGTATTAAGGGTGAGGAAAATGCATAAAATCTTATCTATCTCGAGTAGTCACTCCTACAAGCCCGGATTAAGGAAGGACAAGAGAAAACCTTTTGCCAACAGCTCCTCGATAAGAGGATGCACGTTATCTTCCACAGAAATGTGGAGGATCAGTCAATGTCGGGTGAGCTAACGTTTGCTTTCCTTAAATCGCCCGGATTGAAGTCTGGTACGGAGGGCTTCATTATGGCATGCCAAGACGATGTCATTTCTATCTTAACATACCGTCGCCACATTTTGAGGCAAAACATTCCCGATGATAGCTGCAGGGCGTGCCATGCACACCCCGAGCATTTAGCTCACATACTATCTAGTTGTCCTACTCATGTGGGAACGAACTATATCCAAAGGCACAATACGGCACTAAGAGTACTTTATTACCATCTATGTCACGCTTACGGCATTAACATTAATATCGCGCCTCTAATGCTGCTAGGGAAATCGAGTCAATTGTTGAGAATGGGAATTGCCGCATATACTAAAACTTTATATTCTCGACAATTGTTTCTGTTGCATATTCGAGGCCAGACATGGTTCTTCTTGACTTCAAGGAGCGCACCATGTTTGTTCTCAAATTTTCGGCACCTGCTGACAAAAACATCATAGCCAAGTAGAATGAAAAGAAAAAGAGTTATAGAGACCATATAAGGGAGTTGCAACAATTTTACCCGAAATATTCTGTTAAACTAATCGTCCTTATCATCGGCGCTCTTGGAGGTGCCAAGTTTTCACTCTTTAATAGCCTGAAAAGGATCCCTGCGTGTTGACAAAATGCTAAAACACTTGCGGGAATGATGCAGAAGGCGGTAGTCCTTGGATCACTCTCTGTTCTCAGGGCGCACGAAACTTTTGCCGGGTCGTCGTTTTGATTCCATTACAGACTGTAACCACCTATCTCACGGTCGTGAGACGCGGTTGTGGCTGAAATTTTACCGCGATTTCGCTGGTAGCGCGTGCAATTTTTCAGATTAGC
>NC_046660.1:117769582-117777088 GCF_010883055.1 Belonocnema kinseyi | reverse complement strand
GTGTGTGTGTATCTTACATCAGTTCTAACCTCCCATCTATTTTTATTCCGGGAATTTTGTTTCTTAGGTTTCATTAATAGGAAAAAATGAAAAATAGGAAATTTAAAAGTTTCTTAAATGGCTGGTGGTAAACAGAAACGGAAAAAATATGTGACTATAATAAATAAAAGGACTGAAAATGAAAACTAATTCAAAATTATATGCCGAATACACAGAATAACGTAACAAAATATTGAAAATATAAAGTTGTTTTGCGCAAAAACGTATTTTTGTGCTTTTGAAAAGTACCTGAATTGCTTGTAGGCAATTCAGTATTTCTTTATTAACTCTTTGGATTAAATCTACAAGATTACAGTCGTAAAGCAAGATCAGAAATAACTGGAGAACGTAAGGTTTGCCCTACTTTTAGTCTAGCAGATACACGTGGAATTACCGAAATCTATGACGCAAATAGGTCAAAGTGAACTGCCTAACGCCTCCCATTTAGGCAAGGTTTTAGTCCTCTAAACCTATTTTGAATTTTCTAGGTTTAATCGGTTCCATTGGGATCGTTAACGGTTGAACAGCGGCAGTATAGATTACAATTTGTGGAGTGATTTGACTTTTTGTTAAATTGTTAAAATTGTTTTCGCAACTTATATCTAATTTTGTTTCAACAAGAGGGATTATAATATAACCATTAAAGATAGGTATGAAGGTTGCCTTATGAAATAAGTACAGAGATTGATTACAGTTTAAAGCAGAATACCTTTTAAAAAGGCTTGCTTCGCAAGTTCTACTACACATTATTTTGAGATTGGGTTGATTTGGTTTACAAATCAGGTAATTCTTTATGGTTTTACAATGTTCAAACGTTTGTCTGTCTGCGGGGACGTATGAGTCTCTGTATAAAAGAACTAATTCGCGGTCCTTCAAATTCTTGTAGCGTATGTTTTAAAATTGCGGGTGTTAAGATTTTTGGATGCGCTATCCCGTGATTGCCATCATTGATAGCATCGATAGCAGCATCGATGCCTTCGTTCATTTCGTCTATTAGGAGTGTAATCAAAATAAGTTTGGTATTAACATAATTATCTTTAGTTTTATTAATTGCCGTTTGTCCCAATTTTTGTGCTAGTCTTACTTCCTTTCTAATTTCTTGTTTTATTGATAAATATTTGATTGATGAAGAATCTAATAATAATTTAAGAATCTTTGTATGATTTGATAACACTGACGCTATAGCATTATTATCAGTATATAATTTGTCAAATTCGGAATTTATTTGGGTCAGGTCAGATTATGATAGTGTCCCAAATAATGTTTTAGAGATGTCGCCGACAAAGTTAGCTAATCCTCTCTTATGCCTTTGTTTCCCGAGTAACTTAGGCAGGATTGTGATTTTAGAAATTAATCTGTTATATCTTCCTTTGACTAACCTTAATTTTTCTTTGGGTGCACATGAAATTCCATAAGCTCTCTCAGCTAAAATTAAGGTGTGATCTATTGCTTCTAACCTTTGCTCTGTTGTCTTTTTTATTAGTAGCAGTTATTGTTGCTCAAATTAGTAACAACACCTTCATCTGTAAAGTATGGCATTATTTGATCAATATGTATTCAAATTATTTTGTCTTTATTCCTTAGTCTAATGTTGTTATTATCTATTAAATCTATTACTTCGTACGGACCTTTCCCATTAGGATCTAGTTTATTGGTTTTGGTATTATTTTTAATTTTTACTTAATCGCCTGGTTTGTAAATTGGGTGTGTTCTTACTATTCCTTTGTCTAGTCGCTTTTTAGTTTTTTTCTTATTCCAATGTAATTCTCTCTCTCATTTTCATGATATTACTGTCCTGTTGTAATTTTCATTTCATGATTAAATCTTGGTATGTGAGGTTGATTGATGGGGCTATTGTAGATGGGATATTGGGTTCTTTGCCAAAAGTGGCCTAAAATGGTGTTGTTCCTAGTGTTGTAGTTTTCATAGTATTTATTGCGAAACTGATTAATTTTAAGCTATCGTCCCATTCGTTATCATTTTCGGCTATTGATGTTTTAATTACGTTTTATAAAGTAGAGTGCATTCTTTCAATGTTGCCCCTGGATTGAGGATGGAACGCTGTTGTTTTTATGTGCTGAATTCGAAGTGCTTCCTCAAATTTCTGCATTCATTCAGAAAGAAAGTTTTGTCCTTGATCAGATAAAATGGTGTTAGGTGCACCCAAGATATAGAATAATTGAATTTGATGTTCCGTTCTGTAAAGGCAACAGGACAGTGTACCTTGTTAATCTATCTTGGATGCTTAATATGTATTTATTGCCTTTTCGAGTTTCTGGTAAAGGTCCAAAAATTTCTAGGGCGATTTTATCATTCGGGTTCGTTGGGATGTCGTGTAGTATACTAGATGCTTGGTTAGTTATTCTGGTGGTTTTTTGTCATTGGCAAATGGGACATTTTTTAACGTAATTTTTAATTTGTTCGTCCTTTCCTAACCATATCCCAATTTTCTTTGCTCGTTTGAAGGTATTCTTTTTTCTTTGGTAAGTCGAGCAAGCTTCTTTCATGATTTGTTACATTTCAGCTTTAGTAGGCTCTCGAGTATTCAAAAAACATAAATGGAATCCCGTGTCTGGATAATAGTTTGATAAAAATTGTATTAGTTCTTGGATTATTTCTTTTTTAACGGTAGTGAATAATTTATCTCCAAATTGTAGTCGCACTAGTCAATTTTCTGTCTCTAATTTCATCTATAACCCAGGCTAAATGTTATAACCAGTTCTCTTCTTCATATTTTGGCATGCTTTCTTTTGTAATTTGCTTCCATAATTTTCCTACTGCATTTGGTTTAATTTTTACTCGCTCGTTGGTAACGGGGTCTAATCGTTATTCTATGAACTCGTTGTACCAGTCGACTTGAGGATTTTCAGGTGTTTTTTGCAAATTGTCTTCCGCGTCGAGACCTATGGCTGGATCTGGTTTCTCTTCGCTGAATATCTTAACTTTTTCTTGTGGTTTCAGTGTTTTAATTTCGGTGATTTAAGGTTTTTCTGTTATAGGTTCTGGTGTTTTTAACTGCCTAGGGGTGAGTTTATCTAGGATTTCAATTTCTTTGATTTCCGGTAGCTGTGCTTCTAATGTATCTATGAGGGCGTCCTCGAAGGCTTCTTGTCATAAGTCTTTTCCTCGAATAGAAAAAAGTCTTGATAGGCAGTTTGCAGCTTTATCTTAATTCCTTCTTACGTACTGTTCTTCACATTTGTATTCTTCGAGTCTTCACCTCTATCTCAATAATCTCGAACTGGGTTTTTGACATTGTGAAGCCATAAAAGAGCTTTGTAGTCGGTTTGGATCTTACAAGGTTTTCCAAGCAGATATTGTCTTAGTCTTTTAATTGTCCATACCATGGCTAGTAATTCTTTCTCGCTGGTGCTATAATTTTCTTCAGCTTTATTCAATGTTCTTGATATAAATAAACAAGGGTGTACTTCTTGTGATAAAACTGCCCTAGCCCGTGATTAGAAGCGTCAGTTGTTAGGGTGATATCTTTGAAATCTGGGAATCTTAACACTGGTGATTCGCATAGCTCCTTTTTTAATGTATTAAAAATCTCTGTAAATGTAGGCGTCCAATCAAAGCTATTGTCCTTCTGTACTAATTGCGTTAAAGGTTTCGCTATGGATGAAAAGCTTTATATAAATTTTCTGTAGTAACCGACAAGTTCCAGAAATGATTGAATCTGTTTGACATTTTTAGGTTCTTTAAAATTTTGAACCGCTGATACTTTGGCTGGGTTAGGCTTCATTTCTTCTGCTGTAATTAAGTGTCCTAAATATTCAAGCTCGGGTCTGAGATATTCCCACTTAGAAGAGTCTAATTTTAATTGAAGTTTTTTATTCTTTCTAAGACGGCAACTAAGTTTCTGTTATATTGTTCCAATTTATCTCCAAATATTACAATGTCATCAATATAGACGAAGTATTCCTTTCCTGTATGTCCCGTAAATTCGTTATCCATCATTCTTTTAAATGTAGCCGTGGCATTTTTGAGGCCAAAGGGCATTCTCTTGTACTCGTAATATCCTCGAGGAGTAGAAAATGCTTTGTATCTTTTTTGACTCTTCTGACATAGGAATTCGGTGAAATCCAGCACTCATGTCGAATGCTGAGAAATATTTTGCGCGTCCAAGTTGATCTAAAATATCATCTATAACTGGTAGAGGGTATGCATTCTGGTCCGTATACTTGTTAATTTTCCTATAGTCAATCACCATTCTGAGCTTATTCCCTTTTTTGGGGACTATCCAAAGTAGTTAATTAAAAGGTGATTGCGAGTGCTTAATTATTCCTTTTTCTGAAAGTTCCTGACAGTGTTCTAAAGCCAATTTCTTGTGTGCTTCAGGGAGCTTATGCGATCTTGAATTGACTACTTTTCCTGAATTTAGTGTGATTTCGTGGTGTGTTAATGTGGTGCATAGTAAGGGGTCACCTGGTAAAGTAAACACTTCCTGGTGTGTATGAATAATCTTGCGTATTCCACTTCTTGTACTTGGTTCAGTATGTGATAATTGCAGAATTTTTTCAAGTTCGATTATCCTGGTTAATATTATCTAGTCTGGTATCATTTGCTCCTTGCTTCCTCCCTTTTTTGAGTCTCGTCTCGAGACTTTATGTTTAAAAATTTTCTTTTTTCATTGTTTCTGGTAACAGGATGGGTTTGTGGAATAATTATTTATTCGAACACTGATTTCACGATTTTTTATGGTGTAAATTCCATCAGGAATTAGTTCAATTTCTTCTATCCAAATATTTCCGTCTTCTTCGGTTACTTCTATTCTGAAAATGTTAGGGGTATTTTTATCGATATAGTTGCCACTTTTATATAGAGGCATTTTTATGTCATCTAGGATCAGAGATTTTTATGTTATAGAGTATCTTTGATACTTTTTAAAGAAGGGTAGACCAATAATTCCGGCTTCTGGTAGGGGAAATGGTCAACTACTAAATGAAATAGATGTTTTTTCTTTACATATGGTATGTAGGCTGCATCTGACGGCTGGTGTCGATCGTTACCCATTGCGAAATTTTTAAGAAATTTTATTCCTTCGAATTTATCCGGTAATTCGCTCTTCTTTATAATGTTAATTGATGCCCCTGAGTCAACTAGTAAATTGTATTCTGTTCTATTTCTTCTCCTTCCTCTAATGGATAATAATTGTCCAGTTACTGTTGAGACTCGGCTGAGTCCTCGTACTCTATCTGTTCCTTTTTTTTCCTCTTCCATCATTAAGTTGCTGCCCATCGTATTGTCTTCTTGTTCTTGAATTGTCCTTATTTAGGGTGGTCGTATAAAAGATTGACTGTACTGAAAATTTGCAGGTCTCGCAGAGCATTGTGCTGCAAAATGGTTCAGATTACCGTCTTTATGCCACTTCATTTTGGTACGGTCGCCCAATGCTATATTCTGGTTATGCAATCTTAGTGTTATGTTTGCTTGAGGCCGTGAAAGAGTGACCTAAAATTTCGCCTCTTTTCATGACCTCATGAATTTGATGCCAAATTGGTTGAAAGAATAGCTTGTCGTGATACTTGAAAATAGAAAAAATTTCAAGTTGAGCATAGCTTTTTTTAAAGAGATATAACCAGTCAAACTTATCAGCTAACTCTGTCATGCCCAAAAGAGTCCAATGTTCCTGTGATTTTTTTTTTTTTTTTTGCTGATTCAGAATTATAGAAAATGTTTACATCATCAATTTGTTTGTTATATATAGCTATTTTTTAATATCTATTATATTTTACCCAAAAATATTGTACATTTGTTTGAAAAGTTTTTAATTATCTAGAGGCCAATAGATCTGAAAGGTAAAACTGTGAAATCTACTCATTTACATTATTTATTTGCGCGGAAAATTACAAAAACTATGAAAAAATTTGTTCGAGAAATGATACTGATAGTATTTTGTGAGATATCGAAAACAATGTCAATTGCTAAGTTTCATTCGTCAAGTTGCCTTAATAAAACCTATGCTCTCTTTCATATTTCCTCTACTTTAAAGTATCATCATGACCTTTTGTTTAAAATAATTTGGAAGCAAATTTACGAGGTCGAGAAAAGAGGCGAAAAAATAGGGTTTTTGGGTCACTCTTCGACGTATATTAACACTCATTGGAGGTCGAGAGGTTGTCCGTTGCTGTGTCAGCTGAGCTTCTTTAAACCATATCTCAGACTCTATTGTCATGTTTTGAGCCTCTTGCAGGCTAATGGGATTTTGTACTTTAATTTGTAGTCCAATTTCTCTCGTTACATTTAATATATATCTTTTTATACTTTCCTTTTCTTCAATGTTTATTGCTAATTTTCATTCTCTGAAACAAGAATGTTCTGATTGTACCCCACATTTGACTTCATTAACTATTTTTCTAAACCTTAAGTTTTGTGTGGTTACATTTATTCCTTGCTTACAACTTTCAAGTTTGCTTCTTAAGGTTGACACTGATCCAATCTGTTTTGAATTTTGCCTTAAAGTGCTGTGCAACTCATGAAATCCATAGATAGTGGCGCATCTTATTGCTTGCGTGGCATTTCCTTGGATTTTTTCCGCAATTATAAAATCTAATAGTAAACTAGGTTGAGAACACTGTTTTTTTAGCCTTTTAAATGGATTTAATTAAATATTCTATACCCATATCGTCCTGTCCGTTTAGGACCTTAACTGTCCTAATTATGTCCTTTGCGAGTATATTTTGTTTCATTAATGCGTTTGGTTTATATTCGTGCTTATTATTTTTATAGAGTGTCGTACAGTGGTGCGCAAAAGTTTTGGGCCAAACACACTTTTGACTATATCTGTATCTGTATCTATATCAGCAGTTGAGAAAAATTGAATATAAACAAAATTTCAGTATTTTATTCAACTACAAAACTACAACATTTACATATTTTTAATGAATTTTTTTGACAATTCCATTCACATTATTTGTAACGACAGCGTTCAAAAATAATGGGCCACGCTTATCCCATAGGTTCATAAAATAATTAACGTTCATAAAATCAACAAGAAAGTAATTTATTCCGTTGCTTATTGACTAATACTTTGTAGCCATACCCTTAGCAGCAATTACAGCAGCACATCGTCGACGCATTGAATCAACTAAGCGTTTAACGTAGTCTTTCGGTATTTTTTCCCATTCTTCCTGAAGAGTTCGCCATAAGTCATCCTTGTTCGACTGTTTCTTCGTTTCAACACGTCTTCCGAGTGTGTCCCACAAATTTTTAATCGGCTTTAGGTCTGGAGATTAAGCTGGATGATCCAGAAGCTTCCTTCTAGAATATGGTAACATTTTTTCGGCCATAATATCTCGATACATACGAGGGTAGTTCAATAAGTCCTTAGAATGAAGTATAAAAACAATTTTTTTTTAATAATTTTTTTTTTATTTTTCAACATAATCTCCGTGGAGCTCTATACACTTGGTCAATCGCTTTTCAAGTTTTTTTAATCCTTCAGAAAAGTGCGTTTTCGGAAGT
>NC_046660.1:117766900-117769482 GCF_010883055.1 Belonocnema kinseyi | reverse complement strand
GGCAGATGTGCCATGAACTGAGTCCAATTCATTTTTTATCTCATATGGAGTTAAAGCCTTTAAATGAAAATGTTTGATTACCGCTCTGAACTCGTTTTTTTTCCATTTTTCTTAACGAACATTTTTTTTTCAGTTGGTTATAAAAACACGTAAACTCAGAAGATGTGGACTGTGACTGCACCATATATCTAGTCGGGAGTGGTGCTGACTGAAAACAGATGATTTGGAGCGATTCGCGCGCCATATGTTGGTCATTCTAAGGACTTATTGAACTACCCTCGTAACTTTGTCCATGATGCCTTCAATCTTGTGCAGTGGACCTACTCCTTGCGAAGACATAGCGCCCAAAACCATGACTGATCCACCTCCGTGTTTGACTCCTGGAATTTGATACAGAGAATCGTATCTGGTATTTTTCAGACGTCGAACATACTTCTTACCATCACTTTCGAATAGATTGAACTTCGATTCGTCAGAAAAAAGTACTTTAGCCCACTGCTCCGGAGTCCAGTGTTGGTATTTCTTCGCAAAATCCAATCGGGCCTTCTGATTCTTCTTGCTGATCAAGGGTTTCTTAACAGCAACGCGTCCGGCCAGTCCCATATCGTTCAAACGATAAGCCACAGTGCTCCTATTCACGTTGGCAAGGTTTTCATCGCGGAGTTCATTGGCAATTTCAGATGCTGTCTTCTTGACCTCAATTGTTGATTTGCGTTTGATGGTCTTGTCAACACAAATTATCGTTTCCCGTGGTCTACCAGATCGTGGGCGGTCCAGTAGATTCTGGGTGGTACTGAATTTCTCAATTAATCTATTTACAGTATTCTTAGCAATTTTCAATGAGGCAGCAATTTTACGAGAAGCCTTCCCTTGTTCAGAAAGCTTAAACACAGCTTCCCGAATCTCATTGGTCGTATGTCTTGGCATTTTGACTTCAAGATGACTTGATATGATAGGTTAAACAATTGACAAACGCGAGGAATCGAAGTTGTTACCATATAGTAGCATCGCTTCTAGGGATATTTGAACATAGTGGCCCAATGCTTTTGCACACGTCAATATGGAATATAATCGAAATAAAACAATGCAATTTTTTTTCAAAACTTGTTACCTACCTTCATGTTTGGTACAAATAGTATACATAATTCCCGCATCAATGGATTTTTACTCGAGTTCGCTTTTGAAGGAATAGATTAGAAAAATAATGTGGCCCAAAACTTTTGCGCACCACTGTATGTTTAGTTCCTGCTTTATTAATTGTATTGATAGGCCTTGAGAGTTGTCTTATTTTTTGTGTAGTTAGAGAAATCCAGTGTGATATTTTTTTCCTAAATTCAGCGTAATGTTTTTATTTGCATTATATAAGTTTCCCGTTTAAACAATGAAATTGTCGCACAAGGCTATATCCCACGTACAAACAAACTCAAAGTAATTTTTTGTTTTTTAAGGAACACAGAGTCCAGGGAACACCATAAGCGTGTGTAACGCCGCAACCCTAATAGGTTACAATAGTTTAAGTAAAAATGTATAACATTAAAATGTTGCAAATTTACTTTCAAATACAATTAACCCTTACAAGTTTTCTATCACTTCTTACGAACTAATCTTCTTCACTTACTGTTTGTTTTTTTTTGGAAACCGTAGAATCCTCGTTGTTGCCTCTTTCAGTCGTAGCCTTTAGGCCAGTCAACGAAGGATTTCAAAAGGAAATAATTTATAACAATGAACTTAGTTTATAGAAAGCTTTCTTAAGGATTTATGAGCGATTGCCTCAGTGAAAACGAGTGCAATGTATTGTTTCGAACTTGGCTGACGGTAAGCTACCGTGCAATATTGATAATTTTGTTGTAGCTATATTATTTATTCAATACTGAAAATTATTTTGATCATTTCCAACGCTTAATTTGAAGAAGTTGCTATGATTTCTCGAAGTAAGGACTTTGTCATTTACCTTCCTCATGTCTTAACAACGCATCTGCAAATTTTCGAAATTTTAAATTAATTTATGATATTAAAAACCCCCTTTTTCTGAACCTGTGTCAAAACTTTCGGAAAATCCGAGTTCTCATCGAAGATAATCTCAACTCCTTCCACATGCCTTGGACCCTTCGAACTGCATTTCCCAGGGCATGAAGCGACCACGGTCATGTGGCCACAGGCGACTATCAGCGTCCCTTTTCCGCCAAAGCAAATACGCGAGGGCAAGCGAAAGAGTAACGGGCTTGCTAGTACAGTCAAGCACAGTAATTTCTATTTTTGTAAGAGAACCTTTCTTCTTCCACTAACATTTCACGTCTATTAAACGCGTTTTTTGTATCAGAAAAAAATCATATCATTACTGATTTTTGCATGAAGCATTCCAAAGGTGCTCCAATGATCTTATCAAAATTTAGTAATTATCGGATTAAAATTAAGCTTACAATCAAGCTCTGAAGTGAATTTAAACCTTTTGTTTGACACGCCTCCAAAATACTTCTGGTTTCACATCTACTGTTGTTTATATAGAAAGTCATTTGTAAAATAATAATTTCGAAGATAATCTAACAAGAACAGAAAATTATTAACATTCCATGAAATAATTC
>NC_046660.1:117743902-117766800 GCF_010883055.1 Belonocnema kinseyi | reverse complement strand
AGCTATCTAAGGATGGTACTATAGAACGCCACCTCAAGGTAGGCCTAGTGGCGCCATCTCTTGGTCAGGCCGGAAACTTATCAATCCACCCTCGTACTTCAAGGCGAAGATAATAAAATAACCATTTTTGTATCTCCATTCTTCTCCCGCCAACATCTCACGTCTATCAAACACGTTTTTTATATCAGAAAAAAATCATTTTATTACTGATTTTTACATAAAGCATTCTAAAGGTGCTCCAATGATGGTATCAAAATTCAGTAATGATCGGATTAAAAGTAAGCTTATAATCAAGCTTTACAGTTAACAAGTAAATCAAACGAATTTTCAACTAGTTCCATTTTCAACTAAAGAGAAGAACTTTTAACCAAAAATGTAATGTTTCTCAAATTTTTTTGCGTTTTAACTTTAGTATTTTCATTTACAATCACAACTCTTTAGCTGGAACACATCATTGTGAATATAAGAAAATTTATTTTTAAATTGAAAACGACATTTGAAGCAAAGAAAGGCATTTTCAGCTAAAATAATTAACCTCCAAAAGATAGATGCTTTTTAGTGAACTTAAATAAAAGTGTGTGTTTTTTCTTAAAAAGTTTCTCTTTTTTCTAAATCTGCAAAAATCGACATTTTATTTTAGATTAGGCTGTGTTTATTTGCACTGAAATTTCGGTTCGACTAGCCGAATTTTGTTGATACAAACTTCGTTTAAATTATATGAAATCATTTCAAGTTTTCAATTAATTTTCAATCTTTTCAAAACTTGCAAACACCTATTAAATTTTCTCAAATTTCGTCTAAATATAATAAGGGTCCAATTGCTATTTAAACATCTAAATTGAATCATTTCACTTAGACATTAAACCTTTCATTTTAAATAACAATCAAAATAGTAACGTTCAAAGTTCAAAAGATATTCGACATTTTAACGATTCAAGTTTTCCCAGGTAAAACAATTCAATTTCAAATTTCTATTTTTTAATATTCGGTTTTGATTTATTCGGTTTGAATAAACAGTCAAATATTGATAAATATAAAATAATTATTATTGTGTGTAGCACAAAAATTTAAAATAGCATGAATTAATATTTTAAACTGAGCCATTATTTTAAATTTAGTGAGAGCGTTTAGTTACAAAATACATTTTTCCGAAGTAATTATTTAATTAAAAATAGTTTACAAAGTTTCAGTCGGATGTTTGCTTTTTCTTAATGATTAAGACTCGAGTTAAAACAGTTTAATTTTTAATGTTAAAAGCTGAAAGTTTCGAATTTTTAAAAGATTTAGAGTCGTTTTGACCAATCAATTATTCAAACAATGCTTTATTTATTATTACAGTTAGATCCAATAAAAATACTTTTTATCAAGAATTGGCAACTTTAAACGCTTTCAATGTTCAATTCTTTAAGTCTTCAATACTGCTATTTTAAAATTCTTTAAATTCAAAATAAAAATCTAAAGTGGACATTTTTTAAGTAGAACATTTCCAAATTACACATTGAAGATTAAACGATGAGATAATTGAAACTGATAAAAATTGAACTAGTTATTTTTAAAACTTCTGAAATCGAACTGGGCCACATTTTTCTTCAAAACATTTTTAAAATTCCCGGTCAACAAATAAATTCACTACCATTCACCTACCAGTACCTTGATTATAAGCCTAGTTTTATCTGATCATTACTGAATTTTGATACGACCATTGGAGCACCTTTCGAATGCTTTATGCAAAAATCAGTAATGATATGATTTTTTTCTGATACAAATAACGCGTTTGATAGACGTGAAATGTTAGCGGGAGAAGTGGAGATACAAAAATGGTTATTTTATTATCTTCTCCTTGAACTATTAATCTGAATTATTTCATGAAATGTTAATAATTTTCTGTTCTTGTTAGATTCTCTTCGAAATTATTAATTTACAAATGACTTTCTATATAAACAACAGTAGATGTGAAGCCAGAAGTATTTTGGAGGCGTGTCAAACAAAAGGTTTAAATTCACTTCAGAGCTTGATTGTAACCTTAATTTTAATCCGATCATTACTGAATTCTGATAAGATCATTGAAGCACCTCATGAATGCTTCATGCAAAAATAAGTAATAATATGATTTTTTTCTCATACAAAAAACGCGTTTAATAGACGTGAAATGTTAGAGTCAGAAGAAAGATTCTCTTACAAAAATAGAAATTACTGTGCTTAACTGTACTAACAAGCCCGTTACTCTCTCGCTTGCCCTCGCGTATTTGCTTTGGTGGAAGAGGGACGCCGATAGTCGCCTGTGATCACATTACCGTGGTCGCTTCATGCTCTGGGAAAAGCAGTTCGAAGGGTCCCAGAGATATGGAAGAAGTTGAGATTATTTACGATGAGTGCATAATGTTTTTATACCGTTTGAAGAAAAAAGTGGGCCTGCAGTAAACACATCGTTATTACTTCACCCCCCAGGCTCAACTCGGATTTTCCGAGAGTTTTGGCACAGGTTCAGAAAAAGGCGGTTTTTAATTTCAAAAAATTAATTTAAAATTTCGAAAATTTGCGGATGCGTTGTTAAGACACGAGGAAAGTAAATGGCAAAATCCCTACTTTGAGAAATGAAAGCAACTTCTTCAAATTAAGCGTTGAAAATGATCAAAATAATTTTCAGTATTAAATAAATAATACAGCTACAACAAAATTATCGATATTGTACGGTAGCTTACCTTCAGCCAAGCTCGAAACAATAAACTGCACATGTTTTCACTGAGGCACTCGCTCATAAATGCAAAAATAATGAACTTCGAAAAATGTTCAATCTTTTCAATTTTCCGGGAAAACTATTTAATTTATGGCAATATTTTATACCAGGCAGTCTGATAAGTCCCTGAAAAATGAAACACGGAGACGTTTTTTTGCCCAAAGTCGGTTTTATTTTTCAACATAGTCTCCTTTTAGGTCGATACAGCGAGTCCAACGATTTTCTAACTTTTTGATATCGCCCGAAAAGTACTCGATCGGAAGGTCTCCGAAATACACCTCAGTTTCAGCTATGAGCTCCTCATTTGAATAAAAACGCTTACCGGCGAGCCATCTCTTCAGGTTAGGGAACAAATAATAGTCGCTGGTGGCCACGTCTGGTGAATACGGTGGCTGAGGAACCAATTCGAAGCCGATTTCATGCAATTTTGCTTGTGCAACTAAGCATGAATGAACAGGCGCATTGTCGTGATGATAAAGCGGTTTTTTCTTCTTCAAATGCGGTCGTTTTTCAGCGATTTCGATTTTCAATCCGTCCAATAATGATGAATAGTATGCTCCGGTTATGGTTTTACCTTTTTCAAGATAGTCCACGAATATTATGCCATGTGCATCCCAAAATACGGAGGCCATAACCTTTCCGATCCATTGTTGCATTTTTGGACGCTGCGGAGCAGTTTGGCCCGGTGGAACCCACTATTTTGCCTGTTGCGTTGACTCAGCTTGTAGTAGTGGCTCCAGGTTTCATCCATGGTTATGAATCGGCGCAAAAACTCGGTCGGCTTACGCAAAAATAATGCCAAATTCTGCTGGGAAGTTGTCACACGAACACGTTACATGCGCTTCCAATATGCGTAATTATACCTTCAATCAATTAATTTCAGGTCAAACACTTCCATTTCTTGTCAGTTTCATGAGGTATTTCATACGCTTGAAAGTGATCACCGTAGTAAACATTTTGTAATTTCTCTGAGATAAAAACCGCTCCGTAATTATCTTGCACATTGCAATAGTGTACAGTATAAAATTTTGTTCCATTTTCTGCTGCTATCATTATTGTGACACCGGGTTTCACATATTTATCGCTGAACTTAATCCAATTTACAAGTTTTACAAAACCTATTGCATTGGGGGACAAACATGAGGAAAAAACTGAATATCGTGGAAGGGAACTTGCATTAATAATTTTAGATGGACCGCAGGTATATGGTAAGTACGTCGACACGTTGTACATAAAACGATGATTTAGTTTTAGCTGATGTCTAATCGCTATCGCTATCGCTTTCGCAATACCGGGGATGGCGATGTAGAAGTAGGAGTAGTTTCTATTGTTGGTTGTGTGGGACCTCGAGTTGCATTTAAAAAGGCAAGATTTGTGGCATGTGTCACATGATTCGTATAGAATAAATCTTGTGGACCTGAATTTACATGTTCTGTAAATACGAATCAAGAGTTAAACAATGCTATTAATTAGCAGGATAAAGAAAGCTTACAGAAAATGTTATTCGTACCTGTTTGCTGATTAGCACATGAGTCCAAAATTCGTTGACTCTCGCTTCGAAGTAGGTGAAGAGGTCGATTGGACTACAAGGAAAAAACTATATTAAATATTACTATACTAAAAACAATTCGAAACTTTTTAAATTGATAACATTTCTTTACAATCAATTCTGTATGAACTAATAGGTCGCCGAGATTACTCTTTTTTAAAAGGTCAAAAAAGGCCTCTGATTACGAATATCTTGGGTAGGTTTTCGAAATATTGGTCAATTGGTAAATTGGTAAAATGGGTCAAATTGGTAAAATGGGAAGATGGGTTATAGTTTCTCAGGCTAAGTGTAAGGTGGAGGTATTTGGTCCCCAGACCTTTGGGATGCAACATCTGTTTCAAACACTATGACATTCGCCTAAGTCTAAGAGAGCCAAAAATTGACCTGGCCTGTTCGGTTTTACAGAATTAGTAATTCTACAAGAAATACTTAAATCTAGAAATATTATTCAGCTCCACCATCATTAATATATCCGATTTTCACATTAAAATAAAAAAGTTCAAAGATTCAAAAATATTTTATAAAAAGAAACATTTTATCAATTAAGAAAAAAGTTAGAAACACGGAATAAAGTAAGGGGCTAAATTTTCAATTTTTTTCATGCATCAATTTAACTCTAAACGTATTTTTCAAAGACTTGAATAAATATTACAACCCAAAATAATCGCGTTTATTATATTCCTTACACATTTTGCAAAGTGAAATAGTAAAATTGACTAAATTCCAGGAAAATTACGTTCTCTAAACCCGCAAAAGTACTTTCTCTTTAAAATATTATAAGTCTATTACCTTAGAAATTTTATCTTCAAAGTTATTAAAACGTGAGTGCTGGTAATTATCACAATAAACGATTAACAATAATCACAATAATCTCAATAATCACTGTTAATATAAACTGCATCATGCTTCGACAACGAGATGACTCGCACAACTGTTTGATCCAGTGCGTCCACTCGAAAGATATCCAGTGATGGTTACAAGGGATAACATTATTTTCCTCGTATTCTTGTACTATGCTCTATACTTTCTAGAAATGTTACTAAATAAATTTCAGTCTTCTTACCATTGTCAGTTTTATGAAAAAGACATATTTGAAAAATATTTTCTTCCTTCCGCTATGTTAAAGTTACTCAGGGAGCCTAGAATTATATGCCTCCCTGCCTAACCAAAATTACCATGCTGCGAGGCAATCTTTACAAGCAATACGTTGTAGATATTGCATTTCATGGACTGGGAGTAATCTCTAAATTACGTGTTACTTAAATCTCTGTAGATGTGAAATGTTCCTTTTCACTTTGAATTATTTTCTATGCATTTATTTGAAATTCTACACTATTTTCCCACATGACGTTTAATAAAATCTAACAGAGAGAACAAGAACAAAATCATAGGCTACATATAAAAATACTCCATGATTAATGTTACTTAAAGCTTTGAGTTTGTTAATTTTTACAAAACATAAATTTTAACATGCCAGCAATGCAATTCTTGCCATTTATTTATGAATGACTACTATCTACAATTAAAAAATTGCTCCATTTTAAGAACATTTAATATTTTTCCCATGCCGTCGAGGATTTACACCCAATTTTCACTCACTTTTTACCTAATTTTAAACTCTGTGTTTTCTCCGTGTAGAAATTACTATCGTTGAAGGACTATCCTGGCTGGATCGCCAGGAATGTTATGCGCATAAATGTATTTTTGTATTTTTAAAAACTACCTGAATTGCTTTTAGGCAATTCAGTATTTCTTTATTAACTCTTTAGATTAAATGTAAAAGATTACAGTCGTAAAGCCAGATTAGAACTAACTGAAGAACATAAGTTTTCCCTACTTATAGTCTAGCAGATACAGGTGGAATTACCGAAATCTATGACCCAAGTAGGTCAAAGTGAACTGCGTAATAAAGTGACGAATAATAAAATGCTAGAGCTTTAATATAACGATACCAGATTTTTTAATGTCTTAAATTATATAACAAATTATATAATTTCTGAATTATACAATTAATGAAATTTTAAATTCCCATACAATTGTTAAATTTTCGAAATTTAAGATTTGCGAAAATAAACAATTAACTATTGAAAAAATATTAAATAATAATTAATTATTCATTTTTGTCGATATAAAATTTTGGTAATTTAATAATTCGACAATTATTTAGTTCCGTAAATTTTAATTTCGGATATTATTAGGATATTTAATTTTTCGATCTTCCGTTCGATTTTCCGTTAATTTGAGTATTTATTATTTCTTAATCTTTTTTACTTCTTTTGATTCTTACTTTTTGTGATGTTTCCTTGAATATTCTATTTAAAATTGTACAAATAGACATGTCTTTTTGTAATTTTCCTTAAAGCATTTTAGCTTGGACGGCGTTTGACGCGGTCGCTATGGAAACGATGAAAATTTGCAGAGGGTAGCACCTCGATTTAGATGAAAAATAGTTAGCTATATATTTTCGACGTCCTTACTCCTGACCATTGCCACATATAAGTAAAATATCTTTGGTTGCGCCTAATAATTGTGGAAGGGTCCTTCGTTATGTCTACGTGTCGCGTCGCCTAAAGTCAAGCCCAAGTAGCCAGGGGCCTTCCCACTTTCAGGCGAAAATTCCCAGTGGGCACAACATTTGGCGACGACTTAAGAGGGCTGTGTACTAGCGTGGGAACTCTGAGTTCAGTGTGCGAGAGAGACAGAAATATGATAAGCACGCCCAAAAGGGTGGAGCTTGTTAGTGACAAAAAAAATGTTGACAGCCAATCATAGTTGGAATATTTTCAGAAAAAAGGGTACGTAGTAAAAAAAGTTTGAAAAAATTGTCTGGGAGAAAATCATCATTAGGAGACCGTCACCTTGGGTCAGGCATTGTCTGGAAACCGCTACCCTTGCGGCGGGTGGTAGTTTGTCGAGCGAACGGTTTTCGGTCTCGCGAGACCTTCCCATTGTTTGAGATTAGACACAGCGGAGAAAAATCCGAATTTTTTACAATATTAATTAATAAACTTTGAATATACTGCATTAGCATCGGTATATTATTCTGAGTAAATCAAAAAAAAAGTTGATAAAAATCGGTCAATATTTTCAATCTCAGACGCATAGGTAATGACATGACAGATAACCTCACAGATAACCTGACAGAGATGTCTTCTATTCCCCAAAAGTGTTCAGATTTCGAGATTATTTAATTCCTTATAATAAGTTCACAAAATATGTGTAATAAATTGTTTTAATTCCTTCATGTGGAATATATGGTTTGAAAATTGATTCAATCCAAGTCCACCTCTCTAAAGTTAAAATTATTTTAATTCACACATTTAAATAGATTTATTTTATGCATTTTTTAAGACGTTTGAATAAATTATTAAAATGTAAATAAATATAAATTTGAATATTTTTCGAATTTATAAGTTTAGAAAGATTTAATAATATAACATAAGTTAAATAAATGCTTTCGTTGAATTTTAATAAGTCAATTGAGAGGAATAGGATATGCATTCTACTATAGAAATAGTCGTTTTTAATATAAGAATCTTATTTTTTTATTGTTAAATAATCGTTACAATTTCAACGGATTTCCAAGGGTTTTAATATTTTATTTCCTTAGTTGCAGAATCCCTTCCCGGAAAAATAATTCTCAAAGAAAGTTGTGAATATCTAAGCTTGTGAAAGCAAGTAACGCAATAAAAAGAAATTTGGCAAATATTACTTTTTGAAAGTGTTGAAATTTCTAAAGCAATATTTCAGTATATTTCGAAACATTCTCCATGATATGCTTCGATCAGACGATAATTCATATGGGGCCTTTTCAAAATGTTAAACTTTATTTTCACTTCTTACGACTATTTTATATGAAAGCATTGTTCACAATTATAAATGATGTGTTATGCTTAGATTGAATTGTTATGCTTTTCGAGACATGTCGTTTAGGCGTAATTTCTCCGAAAGTATTTTGAAAAATATGATTTATGTGGTATGCCTGGATTCGGGAAATAACGAACTGTGTGTATGTGTTATCAAAAGTGAAATAATGTTTATTATATCAAAAATAGGCTTGTTCAAAGTTACCCTAATTTGGAAGAATTATCACATTCAATTTTTAAGCGAAAAGTGACTCCTAAAAGTATATATCATTCAAATCAGAATTTCCAGAAACGCCCAAATCCGTTGAGCGTCAGAGTAGTGCTTTTAGCATATTTTTTGGGAACTTTAAAATTTCGTTAATTTCATTGGTGCCAAAGAGAAAATTCAGAAATGAATTCAAGAAGGTTTTCTTGAGAATGTTGCCAGATGTGAATTCCAGTTTGCGTAGGTATAGTGAGTGACCTTACGGACCCTGCAACATTCCGGGGTGAGGTAAAGGGTACGCATTACATTGAGGACAACAGCGTGGGCGTGCCTAACGCTCTCTCTAGCATTTGGCCGCTAGGATCGGTAGTTACTTGCCTTAAATTTAACCCAAAAATGCTTTTCGTTTATGCATGTTTTTTAGCATTTATTTAAAAGAAATAATTCTTTCATACATGCTTATCTTTTCAGAAAGACTTTATCTAAGTTTCTGCGAAATACAATTTTCAACATAATCATTACAAGCCGAGAAATTGCCCTTCAAAAGTAAGGTAACTTTGACCAATCATATTTTTAATATAATAAACATTATTTTACTTTTGATAACACATATCCATAGCTTATTATTTTCCGAACCCAGACATACCACATAAATCATATTTTTCACAATACTTTCGGAGAAATTACACCTAGACGACATGTCTCCAAAAGCCCATATACACAGCCCTCTTAACGACATATTTACGACAACTTTACAAAAGCTTCACGACAAGTTTACGACATCCTATTTTCATGTCATTAAGGTGTCTTGACGATACCATAAAGACATCGTCAGATCATAGGATGTTTTTACGATATCGTAAAGACACCTTAACGAAATAGACATAGGATATCATAAAGTTGTCGTAAAAACGTCGCAACGATGTCGACAAGACGTCGACATATTTTGTGCCCACTGAGATATTATATCCTCTGCTTATTGCGGCTAGGCGCTAATTTTTTATAACACAAACACAAGTACACAATAAGGTTCGCTTTCACGCAAGAAATGCCAAGACCTGACCGGCGACGCAACGTTGCGCGTGCCTAGAGTTCTTAAATTCCCGAGAATTTGAGTTCAGATTATATAACCGAGAATATGACAGAATTTAGGGGAATGATACAAATAAATCAAAGTTCAGTATACTTGTATATCAAAGCACGGAAAAATGTTGAACTATTCGAGTTATTCATATTAAAAACTGAAATTTGACTTTTCCATAATAGTCTTCAATAAGCTTTAGCAGGAAAATTAGTTTTTTAAACGCAAAATTTCATGAATCTGTGTTTTAAATAATAGTGCTACTAAGAAGTGATGTGGTGCTTACTAGTTTGTCTAAAAATAGTTTCAATAATCAAGATAGTGAATAATACAATCTGTAAAAGTTATTGGAGAAATTGACATTATAAATATGAACATGCCTGACCTGCGACCTATTATCCTGTATATAAATACTCGTAACCTCCATTAGTAGCGCATAGGGGCGAAATCTTACATGGTGAATTTAATCACGTTGTTTATTCTATGGCGACATATTTCTTTAACGTATAAAATTAACCGAAATAAAAAACTAGATTTCTACTTTTATCGTTCGCCGATAATTATTTCCGTTTTGTGTCTTTTCATTTTCACTTTTAATAATAGCTGTTATTTTTAATGAATTATTATTATGTATTAATACTTAAATTTTTTTATCATAATTCTTTAATCGTTTCATTAAATTATTGAAGATACTTTTCACCAGAATGTGGTTTATGCAATGTTACAGGAATAATAATTTAAAGCTTATGTTAAAATCTAATTTTTTTAAATAATATAAAAGAATATTAAACAAATAGCTATATTGTGAAATCATTAAGTTTAATAATATTACGATATAAATTATAATGAAAAATATTATTTGAATATAAAGTTATCATAAACTAAATTGGAATTAAATAAATTTATTATTTTCATGTTCTAATTATATTAACGATTTAATGTTAAAAAACGTGTTTTTTTTAGATTAAAATAAAATAATACCGTATTCTTATTTTAACGTTATCTAATTAAAATTTATTAACTATTTAATATTAGAGCTATATCAATTCTAAAGTTTACATAATATTTTTAAATTACGTGTATTTCAACTGAGTAATGTTTCCTGATTATCCTGGTGTTCTGAAATTAATAAATTCATTCAATTTTCAAAAGTATAAGTAAAAATGTTTTAATTTTTTCCCTTAAATTAATATTAAGTCACTAAAAAATTAAATTTTTGTAACTAAAATTTAAAATCAGCGAAAAAAATTATTTGAGGCTTTTTATGTTGTGAGCCATTTAATTAATTATTAGCTAATAATGTTCTTTACACTTTTTCATATTGGTTTTAATTAGTGATAAAGGTTATTAATAAATTAGATGTATAGAAATGATGTTTTAAAATTTAAAGGAGAATATATACATGATGTAAACATTATTTGAATGTTTCGTTGAAAATAATTATTTTATGTTTTTTATTTTGTAAACTAATTATTTCATTATCAACTGATTCTACTAAACGTGACATTTTCTGGAATTAGTTTGCAAGTTTAAGATTGAATAAAATTTTTATAAATAAAGTTCTAATTTTAAAAAAGGATAGCAAGTTAAAGTTATTTGAATGTTTTATAACCGAATTGTATTTAAATGGTTTTTCTTGTGTAAAATGGTCAATTGATTATTTGCTAATTAACGTTTTCTGATTATTAAAGTAAATAAAGATTAAAACTTAGTTCCTGAAATTGAAGTAACATAATTTAATTATTGACTTAAAGGTTCTATAATGGAATATGGAATATAATTTGAATATTAAAAGTTCATTTATATTTGCAATTCTATTATATCAATTATATTATGTCAATTAGATATTTTTTTAAATGATTCTGATGTACTGAAACGTGTATTTTCATTCGATTTTTCGAATCATATGGAAATACGTTTGATTTTTTTCTGATATTAGTATCAAAAGTTACCAAGAAAACAAATCTGCAAAAATTAATGTGATATTAAAAGAAAACGTAGAATACAAATTATTTCCATTTTTGAATTAAAATGATTGTTTACTGCTTTTTATGTTATCATTTATGAAAAAATCAATTAATTGTGAAATGACTAATTTTTTCATAACTCAGAACTAGATAAATATTCAATTATGATGTAAAGATTTGGAAACACCAAATCAAACCATTCTTCGACCGACAATGCAATAATGAATTGTAGAAAAATTATTTCTTTTGTCTTACAGTCACGGCAAAATAAAAAGAAATTAGAGTTATTAATTCAACTCCATATATTTTTAGAACAAAAATTAAAACTTCGACGACGTTTTGGCATCACTGCGGTCCTTTTTCAGAGTATCTAAACAATAATTATAATAAAGTAATACATAATAAAAATAAATATAAATAGTAAAAAAAATTATTGTTTATGAGTAAAAAATATTTAAAAAATAATACCTTAGTTTAAAACGATTTGTAAACGAAACAACAATCATTCCAATTTTGGAGTTAATTCGTGTCAATTTTTTTGTGTCATAATTGAAAATAGTTTATACGTTCTAAAGTTAAAAAAAAGTAAGACTCCAAACAATTATTGAGGACGAGTAAAAAGAGAAAGCCTCATAAAATTGAAGTGGCTTTTTTCAGCGTAAAAACTACATTATTAACGAAAAGCCTCTTCAATTTTGCGAGGCTTTCTTTTTTTAAACTTTAATAACGTATAAACTATTTTTAATTATGACACAAAAACGTGACCGTAAGGCAGAAGAAATCATTTTTCTACAATTCAATATTCAATTATACCTTTTTTTAAAATTAATTATATTATGTTGTTCAATATTTTTTTATTAAGATTTTGCTACCATATTATAATTGCAGAGTTTTTATCAAGAAAAAAATATTTTCTTTATTTACATCTAGGTAATCTTTTTTTTAGTTTTCAAAGAGATAACTAAAATAAAATTATTGAAAAAACTTATTTTAAAAATTAGAACAATAAAAGCGTCTTAATAATTTCGAAAGATTTTTTTATTAAATTTTCTTAACAGTTATGGGAAAATTTTAAGCAGTTAATATTTTATTTTGAAATAATAATTTATAATTTTAAAGATTTCAAAATTGTTTTTAAAAAAATATGAAAGATGTTAAGACAATTATTTCCATTTTCCAGGATTTAATTTCAATTTAGGTAAACTTAATTTTTTAGGGCGTCAAGAGAAGGAAAAATATATAGTTTAGATTCATGGGAAAATTTCGAACATTTTTTTACTAATGAGTTCTAAAAGCTCATTACAAAAGATTACAAAACGTTTCAAATTGTTCCCAAAACAATTTCTTTCGATTTTTTAATTTGGAAAATGAGCTTTAGGAGAAAATTCAAAAAGATTTTAAAACATCGAATATTTCCTTATATTTCAAGAAAAGGTCGAAGATTTTAAAGAAAAAAGTTTCAATTTGGTAACATTAAAAAATAAAAAATAAATGAAACTATAAATTTCTATAAATATTGCGAATATTTAAGGAGAATAAAGAAGATTTTCAAACTGCAGATTTGTGCAATAGTTTTTAAACAAAAAGAAAGACGTTAAAAACGCAAACGTCTGGACACTAATGTTTGACTGAAAACCTAAATGGTAAAGTATCACATGCTCTTAATTAAAATAACTTTGAAAGGTCTGAAGTGAAGAAATAAATGTTAATCAAGTTCTTAAGAAAATTGGGGATGTTTTGAGGCAACGTTTTACATTTTAAATAACTTTTAAAAATTTCAAGATAAATTCCAGTCAGATAAAAATATTTTTATGAATTTAAGAGGCATTGTATAAATATTTAATTTTACAAGGGCTCGAACTTTTCCTATTATTTTGTAAAATCTCGTAAAAATATTTTTTTTAATCTAGATTTTTTGTTGACGAATCTGAAATATTCAAAAATCTTTTATAATTTTCTTCAAATTCGTGAGAAATTTTTGAAGATTTTCAGCTTAATTTTTTACATCTTAAATTATTTTTCAAAATTTCAATAAAAATTGGATTCACTTCAAAATATTTTCAGGAATTCAAGAGGCTTTGCATAGATTAAAAATATTCTAAACCTTGGAAGCATTTCCGAAAAATTATGGGATATTTATCATTTCTTCTGAAATTATGAAAGCTCTAAATATCTTTTAAAAAGGTTAAAAATTTTCTAATAATTTTTAAAATCCTGTAAAATAAAAAATATATTTTTTAAATCTTCTACATTCTTTTTGTGACGTATCTGAAATATTTAAAAATCTTTCCTAATTGTATCATGAAAATTATAAAATTTATATAGTTCTAAAAAAACTGCTGATACTTCTTTCCTTGTAAATAATTTGAAAATGTGTGTAACTAAAAAAATATCAAAAAATCATTGTTGTGTTACTTCAAAATACTGTTTAATTTATTTTTATACTGCACCTCATCCTAAAAATTTGTTTTTATTTAAAAAACGTCTATTAAGTTTATAAAACTAATACAAACAAAATTTTACGTAACTGCAGTTACGTTCTGGGAACGTAAATGTGTTCAAAATAACGTTACGTATTATGTGAACAAGAATATACGTATTCGGAAAATTTTAACAAATAAATTTTAAATATAAAATTGAGTTTCATTATGTTCCCGAGTAGGTCCGAGCAATCTCGAATTTTGCCGAACGCGTTCGTGCGCACGATCGCACGTGTGCCTGCGGACATCGGCAGTAGACTTCTTTTATAATTTTGTAGTCATTTTTGTTCACGCGTTAATTGTGCAATTTTATTTTGAATTGAAAAGTACACAATTTAAAAATTATTTTTAACTATTATTATTAGCTTCAAATCTATAATTGTGTACATTTTTTTTGTTTTTTGAAATATTTTAAAACAATTTATAAGAAAAAAATTTTGATCAATAAAATACGAAATGTTCCGAAGAATAAAAAAACAATGTTCGTTATTTTGAAAACTTTCAAAACCCTTATATATTTTTTAAAATGTATTTCGAAATCGTCAAAAAGTTACACTTTTTTAAATGGTTTAAATTTTTCGTAAATTTTTTTTAAACCTGCAAAATTACAAAAATTGCCTTGAATTATCCCAGATTCTTTTTTGGCAATTTTGAATATCTTTAAAAATCTTTTTAAATATTCAAATTAACTTATTAAAATAAAAACTGCTTTTGAGCTCTCCTAGGAATCGTAAAAACTTTTTGTTATTCTAATAAAACCTTTCACAATTCTTAAAAGGATTCTCAATTTATTGTTCCAATCCTGAAAAAATATACATTGTTAAAGTTATTTATAATCATTTTAATATTAACATTTATTTCAAATATTTTAAAATCTTTTCTTAAGAGAAAAGCATCTCTTGAAATTATTCGATTTTTAAAATTTTCATCCTAACGAGAAGGTTTGGTTTTATGTAAAATTTTAGTTTGACGGTTTTCATCAAATCTTCACGATTTGTGACCTTATGAGTAAGAAAAAACGATTTTTACGAAGGTGTCTGTATGTCTGTAGTCTATACTCTGTATAGTCTGTTGTATCATGTAGGCACGATAACTTTCGAAAACTTGATAAGATTGGATTCTGCTTTGACACACTTTTTTAAGGCCTTAAAAGAAAGAAAGAATTCGTAAACCAGCTATTTTGAATGAAAATTCAAAAAGTGGGCGCATTTTCAAAATTTTTTAAACCATATTTTTTCAAGATTTAACAATTCTACGTACGGTTCTTCATAGCACTCAGAAACTTAAACAATTTACTCTTATGTTTTTTTTCTATAAAAAGGAAATTATTAGAGTTAGAGCATTTTCAAAATTAAAAAAAAATACAGATTAAAATGAACATTTGAAGCCAAACAACGCATAATATGAAAAAAACAAGGAAAACGTTGAGTTTTTAAAATCCTACAAGATTATCATGACGACTTTTTTACTTTTGTCGAAGAGTTAAAATTTCCAAATTTGTTCGTACCAAAAATAATGAAAAATCAATCAATTCCAGTTTGTGGTCAAACTATGCAAAATACGAAAAAAATTAATAAAATAAAATTGCGCGCCCTGAAAAATCCACAAATCGGTTATTAATCACTTTTCGATAGGACGCGTACCTTTTGTTTTTATTCGTAAAAAAAAAACATTAAAAATGAAAATAATAAAAATTTTTGGTGTAGGGACACAAGATATGAAAATAAATAATAACACAAAACTTGTTTATCCAAAAAAGAGTTAAAAATTTTTTTATAGGATGCGCAGTTTTTGTTTTATTCGTAACAAAAATAAAAATTAAAAAATAATGTTTTTGCAAACGACAAAAGCTATGTAAAAAATAAATATACAAAAGTTACTCTTCCAAAAAATACCGAAAACTCATTCCAATTTTTCATGAATAATTTTTGACAAGACACGCAGTTTCTGCTTTAATCGTATGTTTTGAAAAAAGACACAAGGAACGAACTAAACTTAACAAACAAAAGTTTCTCACATAAAAAGATCTATAAATTTTTTATTAATCATTTTTAGATACGGCGAGTGGATTTTCATTTAATCGTACAAAATAATATTAAAAATAAAAAAATTAAATTTTTGGAAAAAGGACACAAGAGACAAAAAAATTAAAAGACAAAAGTTGTTTAACCAAAAAATATCTACAAGTTTGTTATAAATACTTGTTATAAAAATATATCAAAATTAAAAATATACTTTTTGGAAGAAGGACATAAGATACAATACCATTTTATTTAACAACATTTTTTGGCTAAATTATATCTACATGGAGTACAACCAAATTAAATCAATGGAAAAATAACTCAAGTTGCAATAACATATTTAACAATAATTTTTATTTTATTAGAATGAGCATTTTTGTAATGAAAAACATAAAAAAATGAAAATACTTTTATTCCAATACTAATGGATATTATGATTGGTAATAGTATACATTTATTGAACTGATATACATTTTTCAGGGTGACTAAAAATAAAATTAAATGCAAAATAAGAAACAAATATTAAATTAATAATAAAAAATAGGATTTTCACTTTATTTTGCAATATCTGAATAAACAGCCCCAGACAGAGGCACATAAATAAATATAATATACATCTGATATAATATAGTTGAACATAATGTAGAAAAGTGCGCATTTTCGACGAAATCGAATGCGAAGCATAAGATGCGTGATGAGAATGTGTTCGTTAAAGCCGAACGAGCTTTAACAAAAGAGAATTCACAGTTACCAAATGACAGTTGTCGACGCTTTGGCCTCTAATTTTTAAAGGCTTGCGCAAAAATTTGGGGTAAATTCAAAGACCGAGCGCGTAACCGCGCGGTGTATACACCATCGAGCACGAAGTGAGAGAGAAATACATTATCGAACGCGTAGTGCGAGACATATATTATCAAGCATAAAGCGCAAGAATCAAGAGTGGCGCGCCCTAGTTTATGCATCATAAATTTCTCAAAACACCCAGCAATGAATTTCAAAACTATCAAATTTCGAAATCAGGCCCTCTGAAAGTTTAATTAATAATTCCAAGCTCATCAAGTCACCCGACAATTATTGTGTATATTGTAGAATTTTCCTCATTGATAATCATTCCAATATTAAAAACCTGGCGAATATTCACTTTTCTTTATAAATTATAAATTTATCAAGTTACACATCAATAAATTTCAAAATGATCTAATTTCAAAAGAAGGCCCTCTGAAAATTTATTTATAAATTCCAAGCGCATCAAGTCGCCCAAAAATTATTTTGGATATTACAGAATTGTTCAGATTGATGATTATATCCAATACTACAAAAGTGGCGAATATTGACTTTTCCTTATAATTTATAAATGTATCAAGGTACCCAACAATAAAATTCAAAATCATCAAATTGCAAAATTAGGCCCTCTGCAAATTTATTTAAAAATATAAATTAAAATTTTGCCAATTTATCAAGAATTTGTTTACTAAATTGCCAATTTTTTGCTTTATTTGGCTACTAAGTATTAAATTGCAATTTATACATCAAAATTTTATTACTTCACGTGCAAATTAAAGATTTTCAAAGTAAAACAAATTCAAATAGTATAACTTTGAAAGTTTTCACCTCGTTGGAATTTTGATAAATCAAGGCTTTCTATTTAAAAACATTCAGTTTTAAACTTTTGAGACTGAACCTATTTGAATAAAATTTGGAATTGAATCAGTTGGACGGTTACATTTTTTGAACGGTTTCAGAGTCGTCTTAGAAAATTAATAATTTATTTATAATTAAAGTTGATCAAGTAAAAACGCTTTTTATCCAAGATTTTCGATTTCAACCATTTCAATTGTTGAAGTAGTGGGAACTGCAATTTAAAAAATATGCTTAAGAATGGAAAATTTTTTAATGTAGATTTAAAATTTAAGAAGTTTACAATTGAACTTAAAACTTAAAACAAGCTTGAATATAACTTATTTTCAATTCTTACATAATTCCTTAGAAAAGAGAAAAGGTAGAAAGATTATTTTAAACTACAATATTTTATCATGTGATGTGAAATCTGTAATACTTCATGTGATTGGAAAGATTTTTCTCTTAATTTTTTCTAGTGTCTTCTATATATGCAACTTTTCAAATTAAACTACATTGCCTGCAGATTAATGTATCCTCTGGTATTCTTTTGAAAAATAACAAATTTTAGTTTAAATTCAAAATCTTCATTTGAAGTTGGCGGGCGCGTTAATCCATATTTTTTCAATAGGAGTCGCATGGGCCCTCCTCAGTAAGGTCACATTTTTCTCAGAAGCGCAATCATATTTTAAATTTAGTATATCAGTGATTTCCAGATATACTCTGATATGCATTTCTGCGTTGCGTCCGAGAGCTTATATATGTAATTTAAAATAGGCGTTAGGTTTAAGACCATGTGATGAATGGATCACGTGACCAGATTCCTTCCTTACCGTCACTTTTTAAATTTTCCAATTTAGTATCACACGAAACGCCACATCCATTTGAAAATTTAGGACACGATGTGTCATAATTTTTCGTATAGTGGATTTTAAAATCTCAAATTCTTTCTACGAAAGTTTGAAAAGATTGTTTTTAGTCTTTAAAATTTGTTATGTTAATGTCGTCTTGAAATCGCTCGTTTACTTTGATAAACCGAATATCAAATATTTATAATTTTTATGATAAATAGTGCAACATTTTTTCCAAGTATCGTAACAAACATATGAAATTTGCCCGTTGAAAATCACTATATTAATTTTTGAAACGCATTACTTTTTTCTGTGTTTTGATATTGTATAATACTAAAGTATCAAGCCTTTTTATCATGTATTCAAGTGGAAAGTCTCTCAGTGTATGCAAAGCAGTAACTCATTAATTAATTAACACTGTTGGACTGAAACTGTAACCTCAAAATTCACTTGCCTTATATTACTTAATAAATATTAGCATTAAATAATGAAATTATTAAATACCAATCGTTACTCTTCTTTCAGATACTGAGATTTATATCTATAAAGTATAAAACATTTCATCCTGGTATACTTATTTAGTAAAATGTTATTTTAACCGTAGCCTTATGCTCAAAAATTTATTTTATTTCCAAATTTCAACTAAATTTTTTTTCATGTTTAAAAGGTTATGCACGTTCTGTGCACATTTTAAAAAGATGAGATTTTTGACACACGTTTTATGATAAAATATTTTGTTTATAAAAACTAAAAACTGTACAAGTTTACAGCAGGTTCAGTGGCGACATAGCCTATAATATGCATTAAGATTCATCTGGTATGATTAGTAGCAATACTTTGTTAGAAAAGTGTTTTCCCTTTCAAATACTGGACCGGATGCTTATTATATACTCATAATATGTTTTGAATATTAAAAAATCGTCCCATGTTATCGAAAAATGCATTGTTCTATTAATTAAAATAAATTATTATATATTCTCAGAGAATTTATATCTCGGTAATATTCTCAGCAATATTCTCGTTACCGTTCTCAAAGTAATATAACCGCCTCAGAACTCTACGCGAGCCAGACGAATGGAGATCCATCTCTAGCCCGCGTGGAGCGCTATATCACTGATTTAATCTATCATTTGGTATCACTGGCATATTTATTAGCGCAGTTTCAATTGAGTCACTTACTGTTTCACCCAGTCAAAGTTAGAAATTCACTGGTTGACCAGTGATAATGCAAAATACTGATACAACCATTGAAAATTTAACTAGTTTAGTTTAAGAGAGTGCATTACAGTTACTGGTACTATTTATATTCGATTCAGGGATAAATTGAAATAAGTCGGTTTTTTAATGTACGTGGTCTAGTGATGCTGAATTATAATTTTAATTATTAAATTTTAATTCTTTACAACTTTTCTTATTTTGCCATTTCTATGGCGTTCTCTTTGTCGATTTATTTGTTGTTGCCTTTGGTCTATTTGATGACAGCATATAATGTAAATTCTTGCTCCGAATATAAAAATGATAATAAAATATAAACATAAAAAGACATAAAGCCATAAACGGAATTATACAGAATATATTAAGAAAGTTCGATTACATAGACTGAGATTTATAAAAAAAACATTAAACTCAAATATAATTTAAATACAATTTATTCAAACACAAACCTTAGCTGCAATTAGAATTCAAGAAATAATTCTTAAGTAAGTTATACAACTACCCTCAGCCTCCTTATTAGAAGAAAGAACTATTTTATTTTATGAGTATCCTGTATTTGAAAGTTGGTCCAAGCTTCCCATGGAGTGATCGTATCCCATGGATTGATAGAAAAAGCGACACCCCCGCTCTACTGCGCCAAGACAAGTTCGAGGGATCTGTTTACGTTATCGATGAAAACATTCCTAACGACTAAGTTACAGCTATCGTGCCGAATTCGACTGAAGCTCTTTTTTTAACATTTAGTTAATCTTCAAACATTTTAATTATTTAAACAATTGTCATAAATGGCTATTTTTCAAACAATGCGTTAAATTTATTATGTTGCTTTGTAAATTCACAAGAACTATTAATTATTTAAACAATTTCGATAAAAAAATTAAGAGTGACCTTTTTTCTAAGAGTCAATTTGTTTACGTAGTCAACTAACAATGTCTACCCGAGGACTATGTTCAATGTTGCTTTGCAAACTTGCAAGAACTAATTATTATTTAAATTATTTTTATTTAAAAATTAAGATTTTGTCCTTTTTTCTACAAGATATATTAATTACACAGACACACGAAAAAAGAGATCTTGTCCACCAAACCAGATAAACATTTTTATACGTTTTTGGGATCGCTAAATCTGAATCCGGGGTTGGTTAGACTCGCTCAGGTCGCATTTCGTTCCTAACCTCAAACAAATCATGAAAGTTGAAACATTCATGGAAACACCCAAAAAACAAAGCGGTTATCTGTTTTCAGGGTCGCTGAGTCCAAATGCAAAGACCATTTGACTTAGCGAGTTCCCATTCCATTCATAACCTTGAAAAAAATGAATTTAAACAACGAAACATCATCACGCCCACCCGCAAGGCTCTCGCTTTCGCTTGCTTCGTTACCTTTGGATTCAACGATCCCACCAACCTATAAAAATGTTTATCTCGTCTGGTCTACAAAACCTTTTTTTCGTGTACCTGTGTTATTTAAACAATTTTAATTTAAAAATTAACAGTTTCCCCTTTTTCTACAAGTCAATTTATTTACGGACTCTACTAAGAACGTCTATACGATGAATCTTTTCCATGTTGCTTTGTAAATTTACAAGATATATTAATTATTTAAACAATTTTAATTTAAAACATTAAGAGTTTTCCCTTTTTTATCCAAGTCTATTTGTTTACGGACCCAACTAAGAATGTCGGTTCAATTATAGACAAGCTGGTTAAAACAAATCATTAAAATTATTGTTAATTGTATTATTATAACGTGTGACATATGGGTCTACCAAAAATTTGAATTTGCCCTACTTAACTTACTGTTTTAGTCCTTTTACGACTTCCGGCAAAGTAAAAAGTTATAAATAAGTGTAATTTGAACTTTTATTTGCTCATATTGACATATTTTGCGGTTTGTTTTGTTCACATAATCCATTTTACTTACAAAAGAAAAAGAAAGAGTTGTTAAGTTGTTATAAAAAGAGTCGCTTCAAATTCTATAAAGCACCTCGACCCCTTTTCCTACTTTTAAACAAACACAAATGAATTTTTTATGTTTGGTTATATTGGTGAACATAAGTCACAAAATATGTTTCATCTTATTAAAAAAGAATAAAATTTTTCGCATATATACTCTTTTTCCTAGCAAGAATGTCTAAAAATAATTTAATTGTAAGTTGAATAGGGTAAATTCAAAATTTTGGTTGACCCATACTTGGCCCGTTATAATAATGCAATTAACAATAATTTTAATGCTTTCTTTTAGAAAATCGCTTCAAATTTACTTCGATTTCATGTTCCAATAGTTTGAGTTTGGAAAAAATTATGTCTATGAAATAAAGGGTGGTACCAGATATTCTATAATCTAAACAGAATGTCAAAATGGGACGATGGTCATGGGGGCTAAAGCGTAGCGTTCGGACCCACTCCGACGGCTTGCGGGTTCGATTCCGGCCTCGCACTCTGGAAGATCCTCGGAGGCCCATACGGTGAACACTAGCCTAGCAAGGGAAGTTGTTCATATCCGGAAAGTCGTAGGAGCCGGTAACTCTAGAGAAAAAGGTTCTTTTCTCTGAGTACTTAAAGCTATTTCTTTGCAAAGGGGGAGGGTCGGTAAGGCCGGTTTTGGCCTAATTTATTTTTGGAACAAAAAATCTGAAAAAATCATGGTAGTATCTTATAAGTATCCCGAGTCGATTGCACGCTAAACGGACTACCCTTCACCCCCCAGCCACCCCCACCCCCCCTACAAATACAGGAAACACCACTACCCACTAACTGTATTTTCGAGAGATTTGACACTCTTAAACATGTATTTTGAGGTTAGCTCGGGTTTTCTATGGTTTTCGGGGTCGCCGAATACAAATCTGGCGTCCTTTGACTTTTATCGCGTCATCTGGCATCCGTTGAACTCTATCGCTTCATGTTCAAGGTCATTTGAAGGTCACTTGAAGGTCAAATCGAGAAAAAACTGTAAAAATTTTTTTTAAAAATATGTTATAGGTTTTTGGTGTCGCTGATTACGAACCTGGTGTCCGTTGACCTTTATCGCGTCAGGTTCAAGGTCATGGGAAGGTCAAATCGAGAGAAAACGCTGAAAAAAATATGTTATCGATTTGACTTTCAAATGACCTTTAACCTGACGCGATAAAGGTCAGCGGACACCAGGTTCATAATCAGCGACCCCAAAAACCTATAACATATTTTAAAAAAATTTTTTTAACGTTTTTTCTCGATTTGACCTTCCAATTACCTTGAACCTGACGCGATAAAAGTCAAAGGACGCCAGATTTGTATTCGGCGACCCCGAAAACCATAGTAAACCCGAGCTA
>NC_046660.1:117740951-117743802 GCF_010883055.1 Belonocnema kinseyi | reverse complement strand
AGGCCGAGAGGATGCCGAAGACGAACCTCGCCCTGGACGTCCCAGCACGTCAACAACAGATGAAAACGTTCAAGCAGTGGAAGAAATGGTGTTGAAAAATCGTCGATTTACCATCAGAGAAGTTGCTGAAGATGTTGGTGTATCAGTTGGCTCATGCCATGCTATCTTTTCGGACGTTTTGGGCATGAGACGTGTGTCAGCGAAATTTCTTCCAAAACTGCTCAATTTTGAAAGTGCTTGTGAAAGATTTTCTGACCAAAAACAGCACCACATTCATGCCTCAGCCTCGATGTTCACCGGATTTGGCCCTCAGTGACTTTTTTCTTTTCCCAAAACTGAAGAGACCCATGAAAGGACATCGATTTTCAACGATTGAGGAGATAAAAACTGCATCGCTGAAAGATCTGAAGGCTATACCACAAAATGATTATCAGAAGTGCTTCGATGATTGGAAAAAGCGTTGGCACAAGTGTATTATATCTGAGGGGGATTACTTTGAAGGGGACAACATAAATATTGAGGAATAAATGAATATTTTTTGAGAAAACAATAAAGTCACCTTATTTTTTGAACACGCCTCGTATATTCCACATGACAAATTTTTATATCATTTTTTGTCACCTCAAATCTCTTGTATGAAAAAGATATAGTTTTGACGTAACCCCGTCTATGTTCATTCCATTGATCACGTACACTTTTATGTAAATGTCATACAACATATCTTATAATTATATGAAATATTTTCATAAAAATGAAAATGTTTTGAAAATTCTTAAAATTCCAATATATCTCTAAAATCCTAAAACAATCATGAAAAACTTTTAAATGATAAAAGTCTAAAAATTGATTGAAAACTGTTACATTTTAAAAATATGTATAAAAAGTTCAAAAATAATACAAAATCTTTTTAAATTTAGTAAGACAAGACAACAATGTTTGAAATGTTTATAAATCGTTTGAAATCTTATACATTTCTTTGAAAGTTTTAAAAATCCATGAAATATTTTGAAAATTATAAAAATATTTTAAAATTCATTGAAATTCGATTGAAAAATTTAAAACTTTATACTATCACTGATAATTCAAGAATACATCTTAAAGTTGCTGTAAATCTCTCAAAGTCTCCTAAAGTTCTTTAAGTCCAGTCAATAATATAAAAATCACAAGAACGCAACTCACTTCGGAAGGATACAAAGTAATAGTTGCAATGAACTAATTAGCATGCATTTTATATATTCAAAAATAATTACGTGGGCAAAAATTTTTTTCCCGTATATTTTAAAATTGTCACTTGTCACTTGTAATTGTATATGTAAAATTTTTTCAGAAAGCGTAACTACAATAAAGCATCCATAAAACTGTTGATATACTAAATTAAATTAACATAATAATTACACACGATTTAATTTTTACAACGCAAGACATATTCAGTACTTAATTATATTAAGATTGAAGTTTTTCCTTCACTTTTAATAAAACAAAATAAATTAGCAACTGCGATGCCAATTAATTACGACATTTGTGAAAAATGAAAAAAAAATCTCGAATGCAATGCACATAGATAACGTTTTATGTGTGGTTGATCCGGAACTGTGCACGGCACCTTCAGATTGATCACGTCTCTTAGATCTGAGGTAAATAATAAAAACAAAGTGTTAAAGAAATAGATCAATAGAAATCATACCCTATTCATCCAATCTGGCAACCCTGCATGACGGTTCTTCAGTCCTGTAGGAAAAAGTCGACGTTGTTTTTTCTAAAAGCTCTTTCATACCTTATCTTGCGGGTTAATTGACAATTTTGTACAAATAAATACAGCAATTTCATCAAAACCACTACTGTGTCGATTTTCAAAGTTCCCACTTACTGTGTCTACGTTAAACCCAAAATTAGAAGCCAATCAGGAAAAGGCGTCATGATTTTTAATATTTTTCGAGTTCGACTCATTCATCTTCTTATTAATATGAATAGAATCTCATACGTGCGCTCCGCGCGTGACCCTTTCTTTTACTCGCAATTATTTTATTTGGAAATGAAGTTCAATAAAATACCACGATACTCATTTTTACTTTGATAACTTCTGTTTGTACACGGCTTCGTATGGGTACCCTCTCACGATGCAGAATACGTTATTGTGCAACGCTAAACATTTTTATCGCTCCTAGCACTTGGATGGGTGACCATCTACGATGTACGACCGGAGTGTGTAATCGAATGTTTAAAAACTGGCTAAACTCGGGAGGTGATTTTCTGCAGTTTTCCTCTCATCTGGAAAAATGTGTAGGACAATGCGCATGTGAATTTGAGAGACCTCTGTTTCAACGAGGTTTTAAACATAAAAAAGTATATTACAATAGGTGATAATAATACTGGTTTAATGTTCGATTGAGTGATTAATCACAGTAAAATATATGGAGAAGTATATTGCAAGATAAAATATACCACAGAAAATTTTGATAAAGAAAAATATTCAACTGAAGAGATTATGAAATTACTGGAAGAAATTCATAGAAAGAAATAATTACTGAGAGTAATGAATGAAAATAAAAGTTTTTACCATTAAAAAATTTTAATTTCTTTTTTAATTCTGATTAAATATATGGTGCATAGATTTTATTATAGAAATTAATTTGCTTAAAATGCTCAAATGGTTCAAAATTTTAAAAATAGTTTAGTTCTGAATTTGTTCGATAATCTAAACAGAATGTCAAAATGGGACGATGGTCATGGGGGCTAAAGCGTAGCGTTTGGACCCACTCCGACGGCTTGCGGGTTCGATTCCGGCCTCGCACTCTGGAAGATCCTCGGAGGCCCATACGGTGAACACTAGCCTAGCAAGGGAAGTTGTTCA
>NC_046660.1:117734402-117740851 GCF_010883055.1 Belonocnema kinseyi | reverse complement strand
TCCATTTTTCACACAAAATTTAATGCAAACTCTTTGCTCCATTTTTTTCGAAAGAAGAAAGTCGCCGAGCACACCAAACCCTTTTAACCTTTTACGCCTCTGCCAGAAAAACAACATGAGCTACATAGTCAAAACTGTGAACATATGATCGTGACGAGTGTACCAACACAACAAAACAAAAAAATTTTAACTTGAATGTACGTAGCCCGCGAAAATTGAAAAGTCACCTTACTTTTTGAACACACCTCGTAGACGACTGCTTATCACTACTGTTTAAAGTACAAATTTAAATTTAGTTATAAATTATATTTACACTTTTTATTTGGTTAACTAAATAAATATTATATAATCATTTGCATTTTGAGGTTACATAATACTAACATTATAGTTTTAGGATTTTTTTCAAACGTGTGTCAAGTAATCTTGACTTTATTGATTATACACAGATAACAATAGATACACGTAAATATGAAATACAGATACACAAGCAGATAAAGATCAAATACAGATATGGATACAGATAGATAGACGGATAAAGATACAGATATATAAATAACCAAGGTCGCATACACATATCATTAATTTTTGTAAATATTTTCAATGTAATAGGTAATGAAAATGTAGTACGTCATTTCATATACCATTTCCCTTTCTAAAACACATTTCAATATGCCTAGGCAAAAGATCCAACGGACAGAACTTGCAGAAGAACAGTTAAAAAAAATTAAACTTCAAGAAAATGCTGATGGCCAGAAAACATATCGTAAAAGAAATCAGAATCAAACTGATCGTTCCCCACGTGAAAAATAAAGAAAGTAATAATGATCGCATTAGGACTTGCATGTTGTGGCGGTAGTGAGAAAGTGTGTAGTGACAGGCGGTGAGAAATTTTTACAAAGTTTGTGTGGAAGGTGTGAGTGGAGTGTGAGGGTGGAAGTCTAGGAGGGGAGTGTAACTGTGAGGGGTTCATTAGGAAGATACAAATTAATTTACATTGTATTTGGGGGGGGGGGATTTTGTCTAAATAGGGAAAGTGAGGTTAGGTTTGCCAGGGAGCGGGGTAGTTTTGTGTTTAGGATTTTGGCCTGCAAGGCGGACAAGGATGGTTCTTGTAGTGCTGGGGAATGTAAGAGTTAAGAAAAGGGTGCCTGAAGGGGATGTGAGGGGCGAAATGGGGCCAAGAAACTGAAATTGTAGGGCGGTAAGCGACAGCAGCCTTAAGAGACATCTGTGGGCGGCAGTGCGTACTTTTGTGTATGGATAGGTTACAGTTACCGACGGACGAGCGGGTGGTGGGCAGCGAGAGTACTGGCAGTGCTGCTAGTGAAGTAGACGGGGAGGAAATATCCAGAAAGACACGATGGCCAGTTGTGCGTGGCCCGGTGTCAAGAGGCGCGTCAGGGAAGGAGAAGAATCGAAGCGAAAGAAGCGATCAGGCAAGGGAGAGAGCGTCCAGTGCAAGTGAGGAGGAGGATCTCTTGCAGAGGAAAAGGGAAAGCAAAGAGAGTCCGGAGAAAAATGCGCTAGAGAGTCCCTTTAAAAAAAGCGTATGAACACATAGACCCCCCGCCCCCCAAATGGAGGGGCATACGGAGAAAAAGGTTATCGGGGTGCTGATAGGCGAGATCAGAGGGTTGAGGGAGGACGTAAGGGGGGCTATGGAGCAGATGGAAAGTATGAGGGAGGACCTGAGGGTAAGAGATGAGAGATGGGAAAGGGAAGTAAAAGAGCTGAGGTGGAAGTAGAAGGATTGCAGAGGGAGTTGGTGTCGGTAAGGAAGGTAAAAGAGGATAAAATAAAGGAGATGAAAGAAGATATTGAGGTGTGAAAGGAAAGGGCGGAAAAGAGGCTGCAAAAGGTGAAGGGCAGATCGGGAACGGACGCAGTTGACATGGGGGAGGGCGAGAAGCAAGGTATTTGAGAGAAAGTGGAGATTATGATAGAAGAGAAAGTGGGAGAGCGTAGGAATGAAAAGCAGGAGAGAGCGGGTAGGGAAAGGATAATGGCAATGGCGTTGAGGATGGAGAGAAGAGAGAAGGCAGGTAAGAGAAATAATATAGTGATAAGAGGATTGAAGCTAAAGAGCGGGGAAGGAAGGGAGAGGGTGGAAGCGCTGCTACAGAGCATAAGATGGGTTAAAGGGAAGGTGGGGAAAGTTATAATGGAGGGGAGAAAGGAGAATGAAGTCGCGGTGGTGGAATTGAAGAGCTGGGAAGACAAATTGGGGGTAATGCATAACAAAAATAGGATAAAGGACAGTAAGGTTTTTATCAATTAAGGTTTAACGAGGAAGGAAAGGGATGTTCAGAGAATGCTAAATGATAGGGCTAGGAAGGAGAGGAGTAAAGAGAGAGCGGCGAAGGTAGAGCATCGGAAAATAAAAGTAGACGAGAAAATATGGGTATGGGACGAGGAGAAGGAGGTGTTAAAGGAAGTGCAGGAAAATTTATTCCGGGCGGAGTAGGGGGGTGGGAGTAAAGCAGGGTAGAGGATTGTTAAAGGTGTGGTACTGGAACGTAGCAGGGGTAAAGAAGAAAGATGAGGATTTCTGGAGGTATGTTCTGGAATTTGATATGATTAGACTGGCAGAGACGTGGTTACAGAGAAAGGAATGGAATAGAGTAGAGCGAAATTTGCCAAGTGGGTATAGGTGGAGGCTACAGGAGGCGATCATAATAAAAAGGAAAGGAAGGGCTAGTAGGGGAATTATAACAGGGGTTAGGGATGGACTAGAGGAAGAAGTTCATGGAAAGGAGAAGGGGTGGGCGTGCAAATGAGGGTTGTAAAGATAGGAGGGGTGATATATAAGTTTGTGACTGTGTACAATAAGGAGGGAATGGAGCGGATTAAAGAAAGGGTAGAAAATTTACTAGGAGATAGAGATGAGGGTTTGGTAGTAATGGGAGCAGACTTTAACGCGAGAACTGGGAGGTAAGGGGGCCTGTACCGGGAAGGGGTAACTTTGAAAGAAAATCGAAGGATAAGATAATAAATAAGAAGGGGGAGATTCTAAGAGACTGGATGGAGGATACAGGGTGGGCGGTGGCGAATGGTATGGTAAAAGGGGACGAAGAGGGAGAATACACGTATGTGAGTAGGAGGGGTGTATCGGTGATAGAATATGTGATTATGAATATGCAAGGGTGGGAGGAGATAGAGAAATTTCGCCGCGGAGACAGAGGCTGGTAATGTGAGGCATAACGACAAAAGAGCGAAATGCGTGCGAGGCGAGGCGCAGTGGGGAAGGTTAGGCTATAGAAACGAGTGGATTAGCTATAAGGTGTGGTTGGATGGTACTTTGTAAGAAATAGTTGTAAGAAAATTTTTGTAAAAAAAAATGGAAGTGTAAGCAAGTCAATTTTTTAAGGCCAGCAGGCCGAAAAATAAACGTTTGTCTATCTAATAATGATTGCATTATCGAGCTGTCGTTAAGTAACACTTTTTTAATTTTAATAATTCTTCTTTATTAACTAAACAGAATCAGTCTCGCCTTCATGATATCAGTATAAAAGATATTAAAAAACATTTTATTGGCCAAATGAATGTTACGTCTGTTCATTTTTGGGCTATGCACTTTGCTGCTCGAAAAGTCGCTAATAAAATAAATTCTTCTAATGATTGTTGCAGCCATGGGGAAGTTAAGTTAAAACCGCTGCTTGATCCACCTGTCATTTTAAAAAATTTCTTCAACCGAACTCACGAAAAATCAAATTATTTTCATCAACGTATACGTTGCTAGAATAATTCTTTTGCTTCCACATTGTTAAATGCTAATTTAGTTAACTTCAATAATAACAGGTGACGTGGTCCATTCTGCTTCAAAATACACGGTAAGGTTTATTATCAAATAAATATTTTCCTGCATTCTTCTGTGAACGAGAGTCCTTCATATGGCCAGCTATTTATAATAGATCAAAATGAGGAGACGAATAATCGATGTAACCAAATTTCGACGTTAAATGTAGATATTACATATGCTATACATAATGGGCTTCGCGAGTGTCATTTTTTTTCTAAATCATATCAGATGATGCATGAGGAATTGCAAGAATCAATGATGAAATCTAATACATCAGTTGAGCCGGAAATGTATTTATTGTTTTCCCTAAAACTTGGAATTGATAGTAGGCGTTACAATTTATGAAAATTTAATGAAGTTGCTGCAATTTTCATTACAACTTCTGGCGAAGATATCCCGGAATTCTATGTAAGAATACATAGTAAACGAACAAAAACCCTTCAATTTGTCAGCTCTATGGATCCAAACGTTGTACCCTAGATTAATCCATTTTATCCATATGATACACAAGGTTGGGACGACAGCACACTATGTGTTAACAGACGAGGACGACTCTCACGAGCTGCATATTTTAAATATAGAATGGCAACTAGAAAATTAAAACAGATTGAATTAAAAAACACGTCGCGCTGATACTTATCAGGGATTAATTGATCATTTACAACAAAGATCAAATGATTCACGAACTGTTAGAAAAATGATCATCCTCCCATCATCATTCTCAGGATCTCCTCGTAATATGCTACATCACTTTGAAGATGCAATGTCAGTTTTAAGGAAATTCGGTAAGCCAGATTTGTATTTGTATTTTATTGTCTGTTGAAGATGATACTTTAAATGGTAATGAGAATGACTTAATAGCCCCAGAAAAATGCGTATCTACCAAAACCGGTGATATAGTGAAAACAATGTTTAACCAAACTTATTGAGGATCGGTGATTTGGACAAAACCACAGAAGGAATTTATGCAAGCATAAATAGTGTTGAAAATTGTGATAATATTTCTATTAACGTAGGTCTATGTAATAGTGCACGTTAAAAAATAATCGTACTTGAAAATAATCTTCTACGATGGCGCATTTGAAGTTTACCCATTTACTTTTAAGCAACAACAAGTTCCAATTAAAGGGACATTCGCAATGACTAATAATAAAAGTCAAGACCAAAAAATACGATACTATCGGAAGAAGATCTTCGTAAAAATATATGTAATAATTTCTGAAATCGTTCTAATAGCGATACATATACCTTACATAAGTTTTAAAAAAATTAATAAGTCTGTAACGCTGTCACCGAAATATGAAGTTTTCCGTGCACAGATTTATTCAAATATATTTTTTAAATAATTTAAAATAATATTTAAAACAAATTAACATTCATTATAAATTGGTTATTTCAAAATCATATATTAATATATCGTTGGCAAAAAGTATAGGAGAAACTTAAACGAAGTGTATCTGAGAATAAAAAAATACATCAAATATGATAAAATATACTTTTAAAAATAATAAACACGCGTAAGATCGCGCGCTCGGTCTCGTGTTATGTAAAAAAGAAAGAATTTCAGACGGTGCCTGTGTGCCGGTGCGTCAAGAATTTTGGCATGCAGTTTTTTAAAGAGTAAAAACAAAATCCTCTTTGATTTTCACATCTTCAAAAATACTAGGCAGTCTAATAAGTCCCTGAAAAATGAAACACGGAGACATTTTTTTGGCCAAAGTCGGTTTTATTTTTCAACATACTCTACTTTTAGGTCGATACAGCGAGTCCAACGATTTTCTAATTTTTTGATACCGTCCGAAAAGTACTCGATCGGAAGGTCTCCAAAATACGCCTGAGTTTCAGCTATGAGCTCCTCATTTGAGTAGAAACGCTTACCGTTGAGCCACCTCTTCAAGTTAAGGAACAAGTAATAGTCGCTGGGGGCCAGGTCTGGTGAATACGGTGGCTAAGGAACCAATTCGAAGCCGATTTCATGCAATTTTGCTTGTGCAACTAAGCATGAATGAACAGGCGCATTGTCGTGATGATAAAGCGGGTTTTTCTTCTTCAAATGCGGTCGTTTTTCAGCGATTTCGATTTTCAATCCGTTCAATAATGATGAATAGTATGCTCCGGTTATGGTTTTACCTTTTTTAAGATAGTCCACGAATATTATGCCATGTGCATCCCAAAATATGGAGGACATAACCTTTCCGACCCATTGTTGCATTTTTGGACGCTTCGGAGCAGTTTGGCCCGGTGGAACTCACTATTTTGCCTGTTGCGTTGACTCAGGAGTGTAGTAGTGGATCCAGGTTTCATCCGTGGTTATGAATCGGCGCAAAAACTCGGTCGGCTTACGCGAAAATAATGCCAAGATCTGCTGGGAAATTGTCACACGAATTCGTTTTTGATCCACTGTGAGCAAATGCGGCACCCATCGCGCGCAGAGCTTCTTCATGCCCAAAACTGAATGCACGATATTGCCCACACGTTCCAATGATATGCCTACAGCATTATCTACCTCTATCAATTTCACTTTGGGATCATTCAACATCATATCATAGATTTTTTCGACATTTTCTGATGTAGTGACCTCTTTTGGGCGCCCAGATCGTTCAGCATCAACTGTGCTCGTACGGCCACAACGAAACTCGGTAAACCACTT
>NC_046660.1:117719264-117734302 GCF_010883055.1 Belonocnema kinseyi | reverse complement strand
TGGCTGAAGTTTTGACAGACGTCATTTGAAGGATCAAGCTCGACGAAAATGGTTCACATTAGTGAATACTAATGCCATCTCTTAGAATTTTCAGGTACTTATAAGACTGCCTAGTAAGTAGATTTTATTCGTGACATTGATAAATCAAGGTCAAGTTTTGAAATTTTCAAAAAATACTTATGACCAATCGAAAAACCATGAAAAAATATATCGAAAAAACCTAGGCTAAATTTTTTGAAATTATTCATAAAACAAGTAAATATTCGCGGAGCAGAGATCAACCGCCATAAACTTTAAAACTTCACCCCCTCTAAATCGACTACTATTTGACAAAACAGGAAAATATTTTTTGGTTAAATTCCATGCAGTAGGATAACACTTGCGCAAGTTTAAGCCCTATTGGACACAGCCGATTTTTGAGTTCAGACATTTGAGAAATAATGCCCCATTCAATCAATTCACATCAATAGAATAGAATTTTTTGCGAGGAAAGGTGGAAAATGTGCTATCACACATCGAAAGGGTCCGCTCTTCTCGGTAGTGTCGGGATATTGATAGCATCACTACAATGATCTGAATATATATGAATACACATCAAGATATTAATTTGATCATTATATTTATGCCACCAACGACCGACTAAAAACCACCACCTTTGGCCGTGCTTTGGCCCTTTTCTTTTATGCCATCTTGGTCTTCTCCTGGCTATCCGGGCTTCTTTGCGTGGCAGAGCATCTCGTGGCCTCCATATTTTACTCACACAGCAGGACAGCCACCCAACCCCCTGCGCGCACCAGCCTTACTGCCAGTTCCTCTGACAGCTCGACGAAAGCCTTCAGATTGCCTCTAAAGGGCCTTTTCATGAAGCTCACCTTCACATGTCCGACAGCTTAGTTAAACAAGTCTCGTCTCACGACCGCTTCGACATCTTCGGCGCCTGCTGTTGTGTCGAGGTCCAAGACCTCGACCTCGGTGCGGGGGACGAGCTCGCGCACGCTATCCCCTACGCCGACCGCCTCCTTGATGGCAGCCGAGAACTCCGCTCTGCTCTTCGATGTAGGCCCCAGTTCCACCAGGACCTCGCCCTTTCTTGTTTGTCTGACCCCCTTAATTTTAACGCCAAGAGCTTCAGGCCTTACTTTCTTCTTGAGGGTCATTAGAACCTCGGAATAGCTCAGACCCTCGGCCGGTTTGATAAGAAACGCCTCGGGTGGAGCTCTTCTCCGTGTCTTCCTGTTCTTCCTGGTATTTCTGGATGCAGGTTCCTCTTCCTTTTCCACCTTTTTCGAAGTCAAGGTCGCAGGCGCTGAGACATCGCGGGTTCTCAACTTCTTACTTTGCTTGGAGGTACCAGCCTCCATGAGATTCAGGGTGGTCTTTCTCTCGTTTCCTATCGCGGGGAGAGGGGTCCACCACGGCTTCATCTGTTTGGGTGCCACTTTGATTTGTCCTCTTTTTGGTCTTCTCCTTTCTGGTCATGGCCCCCATTCTGGCCGTTCGTCCAATATTTTCGATCAAGTCCCTATGAAGCCCTTCGTTCGTCATAGTGTGATCGCGCAGTTCCTCCATCAAACGCTTAGGCCGTGTCAGCTCTTTTCTAATTGGAGCCACATATTCCCCTTCTCCCTGCTGAAATCCACCATTTCTTTTGTGGTGTCATGCAGCTTTTCGAAGAGATAATATGTCTCGATAAGTTTTACATCCATTTCTGATATGTCCCTCTTATCGATCGATACTTTTCTAATATCGTCTTCCGCAGTGAAGCCCAATGGACCACTGAGGCTGGAACTCGATCGGAATCAGTGGGAAGATTTCTACTCCCTTGGGGTATGTCGTTTTTCACATACTCGCTTATGACTGGTTTGCATATTATATGTTACGAAATTCTACAACGAACGTATTCTTCCTCTAATGCTCCGCGCGGTCAATCTGTGTTCCGGCCTGACGCTTGAATCCCCATGACCGATGATGGAAAGTGGTGGTATCGTGAACCGCATTAGAGGATTCAAGTAAGCTTTAGGCCTCGGAATCAGGCAGCAGTTTACCAATTTCAATGAAACTTATTATAGTATTAAAACGGGTGTCCTTCTGTCGAATTCCAAGATTTTTCATTTTCAACGTCCAAGGTCACTCTTCTAAATTACCTTTTCTATTTTTATTTTTTTTTAAACTTTGGTGCGAGACATCTGTAGTCATTTTTGCGAAACCTAGATGAACGCGCTATACTATTTAAACATTGTTATAACTAAATTTAAATGCCTAACCTTTGTCTCTTAGTCTGTTTTTTACTCTTGCTCGAAGACGTAAAAAACTCAAAGTGAGACGCAAGTCAATACCGCAGCGCGCTAATCGATCATATCAAAGTATGAAGTGTTTTATAATTTATTATTTCGTTGTCAAGTGAATAAATAATTTTCATTTGATGTTATGGGATGCAGAGCCAACTGTGGAAAGTAGGTGGGCTGGCTTTTTTATTACACTAATGTTGCGAAAAATCGGCGATCCTCGAACTTAAAAGACAGCAACTTCGCAGGAAAAAATCTCAACAAATTTCAATCAAAATAAAATAAATGAATAAATTGAAATAATTGTGATATATTCCATAAGATTTTTTACATGCAAAATATTTTTTAAATGTTTATATTTTAAAAAGTCTTTTTTGCAATAATTTTTGTTTCAGTTCTTTATTTAGAAATCATATGGAACTATCCTGCCATTTAATTACTTAAAATTTATACACTGAGAAAAAAGATTATACACTGATTGTTATACTACACTGCCCTGCAAAATTAAATTTTTTGATGCGAATAAGATGGCACCTAGTTCTTCCGAATGCATTTTTCGTGCTGAACACGAATCCTAGTTCAAAAACTTCCCACCACGTCACTTTTTTGAAAAAATAGGAGTTGAAACCCCTAAAAACAGCTTTTTTAGCTATTTTTGAAAAGTTGTAGACCTGAATAATGAAGTGCTTGAAACTTCGCTAATATCAGAATTTAAAGGCTGAAATAAGTCCTTTCAAATGAACCCAATATTAAATTAAGTGCATGGGCCCTTAGAGCGAGGGGGGGGGGGTGTTTTTGTCTAGGGTTACTATACCAACTGCCAATTTTCAAGTAAAACCGTTTGAATTTCAAAAAATATCCGCCATATTGGATCCGCCATTTAAAATTTTTCAAATGTGACTGCATATTTATAATTAGTGACCCTTAATACCCCCGACTAACAAGTATCAAACAACTACGATTAAAATTTGAAAAAATGGTCCGCCATATTGGATCGCCCATTTTTAAATTTTACACTTTATTATGCCTTGGCGTAAGTGTAAGTATGTAAAACTCCATACTATTTTCATTTTCTTCATCCGCTCTTTTGAAAGGGCTTGTGACGTGTTGGGAAGTTTTTGAACCCAGATTCGTGTTTAGCACGAAAAGTCCATTCGAAAACACTAGGTTCCATCTTATTCGCAAAACTCATGTAGGGCAGTGCTATCAATGAAAACTGAATAGAAATTATATTTTTGGAACGAAAGATCCTTACAATAATCTTGATTTTTATGAGGCAAGGTACATCCCAAAGTATTACAAAGACGTGTAGGGAAAAATGGTCCTTCCATGGTCTATTTACTACAGTATAACATAGCAATCAGCGTACATTTCCCTATTTTTTAAGACATTGAACAACGCGATAGCTCCATTCAGTACCTAAATAAAGATTTTGAAAAAAAATGCTTGCAAAAACATTTTAAAGTATTAAAAACTCCTCTGCATTCCCAAAATGTTGCAGAATATACTATAATTATTTTGAGTATCTTTCACTATAATTATTCTCAGCTCGGCGATTATAGGTAAGTGCAGGGTTATGAGCAGCGGGGCTATCAACAGAATTTTCCCCTGTATTGCGTTTAACAGCTTCAAGCAAAATTTCTTGGCAAAAATTAAAGAAACATCTTTTTATTCAGAAACTGAGCAAATTCGTTTTATCTTTTAGAATGTGCTGAGATATTTTTCTGCGGAGCTACTGCCTTCCGAAAAAAAAGGTCCGCCCATATTTGGGGCGAGATTATTGGGCCAGACCATTGATTCATATTTTCGTAAAGTTCATCCAACGATCCTAGGTACACAAAAAAAATGTTTTCATAATTTAAATGAATTTTCACAGAATTTATACTTGAAAACAAATAAGTGACTAAAAAAGTAGGTTCGCGAGACATTCGTCGCACAATTATTCTAACCAAAATTCTCATCCTATTAAACTTTCCTGACTTTGTACAATATTTTTCAAATAGAACATTTTTGCGATACGTTTTTGACCGAAGTTGCACAATAGAGCATTTGATACCTAACCTCAGCCTTGAAAATTGTAAAAATAGAATTTACAGTAGCAAATCGCTTTCTTTGAAGATGTGCAATTTTGGATAGCAAAAAGAATGAAACCAGAGTTTCATTGAGGGAAAAGTGTGATAACCAACCAAACTATATTTAATACTACGGGAATTTCATAACATTCACATGACAATCTTGATAAGCAGCACTGGTAAATTTACCTCTTAGATGATTGTAATAGCGGTGTTCGATATATTATTGTTAATTTTTAAAGTTGTTTTACAAAGTCGCTAGATCGATGGAAAATCATATCGCACGGCTGGTCTGAAATTAAAAATTGAAAGTCCACAAAAATGAGCAAAGACTTATACGTCCTAACCTAAATTCGTTCCGAAATTTTCAATACTTTATGTATTTCAGCTAAAGAAAAGACATTCTTCGAAGCCTTGGGCTCCGGAGTTAAGATTCCTTTACGACCTGCCAAATATATGTTGCCGAAACGTAGAAACACACACTACCCGCATGCTCGCATACGCAGCTGGGGCAACAGGCAGTATCCGCGCTGAGCGATTAGTTGAAGCTCAACTTCTACTAGGTTTGTTCTAGAAAGAATTGTATTCGCGTATTGGGAAAAAAATACAACAGAAAATGGCGTATATTTCCCTGGTGCCATTATTAGAAAAAAAAATTAAAAATTAACCTCGATAACATTGAAATAATGGAGGGGAGAATCTTTCACAATAGCGATGATTTTCCTTAAACTTTGTATATTTAAACAAAAATATTCATGTTTATTTTTGATTACCAATAGAGATATAAAAACATAAGAGTTACACAAAATCAAAAGTTCAAAAGTACATTTTTATTTACCTATTTTTTTCTGCAAATGTATCCTTAGAAATCAATGGATCATGTTTAACAGCTATACTGAAATATTTGTAACAATACGAAGTTTCTAAAAATAGAGTTAGAACTGCTGCAACGACCAATGTAAATGATAAATAAACGGTTTAGTGAAATAACGGTGTACATTTATTTTCAAAAGTCACTTTTCTAATTTTTAATAGATTTTATCTTTGGATTTTCAACTCTAAAAATAAAATAATTGCTGCGTTCTAAAGGGGACGTACCAGTCCCTTGTATGACTTGCATCACGTCATTTTTAACTATTCTTACTAAAGTTATGTACAAAACAATTAAAAAATAAGCGAACTAACAAAATACAAGCATAATGATCATTATTGCACCGAACCGCTTAATTGTAAGACTTTGTTGATTTAAAAATATCTTGAAGGCGCGACACTAATACCGAAATAACTGTTTACCTTCTTTGCTGTTATGGCTTTTAGTTTAAAAGGATTTCAGACCTGACATTCATTCCCATTAGAATAGCTTCTTTTGATGAATCGCAGTGTAACAAATCATTTGCATATTTTCACGGATGCATTCTTAATTGTTGTGTTCATGGACCACTGCATGCACGTTTGCTTCGCTGATTTACGACCTTCGTAAAACATCATGTTGAAAGATTAGACTAATGTCGATAAATGTCAGCAACAGAAATCTGTATTCAAACGACAACCTGATCTTCCACTAATGTTAAATATTGATTATTTGACAAGCATAATATAGACATGAAACTAACCATACCTGCTTGCCAAAAACATGCCGGGGCACTTGCGAGATTGATGTAGAGGCCTTGTCATCCTTGATTTGCTCAGTGTCCTCAAGGCACACAAGGGTTTCGTCGGCCTTTCGTTGTTAGTCGTGGCCATGTATTTGATTTATTGCGGTTCTACTGAAAGCTAGTGTCATTTTCATAAATAACAGATGCGATGACCATTCCGTGGTTGTTTATGAGTGTCTATAATTAACATTACAATCTTGATAAGCCGCTCAGTGGTATTTACCAGCAAGATAATTATGTACACGGCTTTAATGATTTCAAGTTAATAATTCTCATTAATTTCTTACATAGACATATATCTATTTTAAAAATAATTTTCTAGCTGAACATAATATGTACTATGTTCTGTAAAATGCACCTGCCATATTTTAGAAAATATCACGGACATTGTACACATGAGAAACTTTTTGTGATTAAAATGTAAAGGTTGAAAACGTCCTAACCGTGACGAAAAAGAAGCTTGGGTAGGGGCGAACAGCAGCTTTTGCGAAGCTTGCTAAACTCCGACCAACTATACCGACCTCACCTAGAAACCGAGATAATACTGACATCTTACGTCTCGTCGGACAGGTTTTATTCTTCGAAAGAGAAGTTCTCGCGTCGACGATATGGAATTCTTCTTCTGCTGGAAAGTTTAATTTACTATGCCCTCTCAACTGGATAACGGATATCAAGAGAATAAAGTGAATTTTTAGAAGAGAATAGAAGATAACTGGATCCAGTAAGAAAGCTTCATTGTTCAACGTACTCTTTCGACACTTTGAATTGCAGTATAAAGAAAGTCATAACTTTACAATTAAAGGCTTGATTGTGGTACTATATTTGTTAAAATTAACATAAACATACATTCAGGGTTTGAAAGTAACTTACAGACAAAAAAGAAACATGATTTTGTACTGTTTTAAGGTCCAGTGTAAAACTCAGAATAATCCAACTAAAATTCCAAAAGTCAAATATTTACAACACAAAAGAAAACTTTTCCTACGCTTCAAATCTATAAAAATTATATATTCTAAAACGCATTTAAAAAGAAAGCGAGGTTTACTTTGAAGTTTCACATATTTTAAATTGCCCCTAAATATTTCTTAATTTTAAACTCAAAGTCAGATTAATTTATAAACTTGAAGTTAAAGATTCGAATTTAAATAATTTGATATTAAACTATTTTTAAACGAAAGCTCTGAAAAACATACACATGTGAAAAAGCTATATACATATTTTATATATTGAACAAAATTATGTGTATTTTTCAGTTTTTCTGTATATACGAGTATTTTTCTGTATCAAGCAAATGAAAAATGTACATCAAGTTGTCCACTATACAGGATACAGGGTAATACCAAGAGTATTGTCGTTCCATATAATGACAGATAGAGAAAAAATCCAATTGAAAAGTCCAAAAACATTTTTGGGTCCGGTAAGTATTTTTGGTACTACACGATGTTAAAAATGCATGTAAGTAACCAGCTAATTGGAAGTGTACGTGCCACCCTTATAAAAATGAAGTATTGGTAAGTATTGGATCCTGTACTTTTTTCGCAAAAACGTATTAACTAATTTCACCTTGCTTCAAGCATTGGAAAAAACAAATACGATTACGAAATTGTTTGTCTGTTTAAATTGTATGGGTTCAAGTTTTATCGAACTATAAAATAACTTTTCAACCAAATCAATTCTTTTATTTAAACATTTTCTAGATAAAATATTAGATCAACCAAATTCAGTACATTAAAACAATGGAATGGAGGGTCGTTCTCCGAAATGTAGTAAGCGTAACATAAACCATTTCATTTAGCCTACATAATTTATACCTTATTTATTATTTACTCTTTATTATATTCATACTTTTACTCGAGCGAACCCGGTTTTTTATTATAGGCATGGACGAGGTCAAGAGACTCATGAGATAAGGATGTCATAAGTTAATTTAATACGATGCTTGAAACCTCTGCAATGATGTAGATATACAAATAGAAGCGGCCGCGAGCGTTGGTGGTGACAACAGTCATCTCTGGATGCTTTTTTAGAGCTACCATCTGCCAATCCATAGGTTTTTAGTAGCTTGCTTCCTGATGGATTTTCAGTGCATCTTGCGTGCACATTGCCTGTAGCCGAAATCACAAATGGGATAAATAGATGCATGATTTTTACTCCTCCATGTGGTCTTTACTTCATGCCTTAGTCGCTATATTTATGAATCTTGGTTGTAAAGGTTGACTGAATTTTCAGATAAGTGGAGAAGCAATGTCGATGAAGTAAACTTTTCCACATTATTTTCTCGCGTCACGATGTCAGGTCGATTAGCTCGGATGTAATGAACCTTTTGGATAGTGATATCTCAATATTGGATGTAATCTTCGTTTTCTATAATGAGTATTGGAATGTATCTATCGAAAGGCATCTATTCTGTTAAGGCCATGTGTATAAAAGGGAATAAGATATCGTGTTAAGAATTTGGAACGCTAAATAGAAGGCATGCAGGAATGTGTCTCTGGTCCTAATTAATCAGAATTGTGAAAAAAAGTTTTTTTGTATTTACTATTTTGAAGAAATTTTGACCGTGCTGTAAAACCCTGCAAGCAATTTTCAATGCTGTCAATGGGCTACTAATGACGTTTATATTTATCAAAGTGGGCAAAACAACAAAAATCGCTCCCGAACATTACGCACAAATAATGCAAAAACTAATGTTTGCTCTTGAAATGCAATTAGACAAATTTGGTCTGACGTACGTATCAGCTGTGTCAAAGCAGCACTATCGCAGCGAGTAGACACCTTTGAACTTCTACGGATCCGTGGGTAATACAGATGGCATGATTACCGACAGAGAAAGTTAGAAGTCAAACTTCTGCTGTAAAGCCTAAATGCGGCCGTCGATAATCAGTATGTTTGTGACAATTGGTATCCGTCACACACACTGTGCCTTTCCGACCAGTGTCGCGTGCGGTACTGCCGCTCTCGCTTCCCCCACCTATCGATACCACCACCTTCTCGACGTTCCATAAGCCGCACTGGGCACGCGCCTTCGCGCCATGCACCGGGCTGCGACGATATAAAATCGTGACCATCTCTCGGACGCGGATACTCCTCGGGCAGCCTAGAACCCCCACCCCTCTGAAGGTTCCCTGGCTCGAGTGACAACGCAATGGGCGCTCTCATATCCGTCCCTCGAGTTTCAAAGGGTCGCGGCATTGGGTGCCCCCAAACGCGACTCATTTCATGCACCTTCGGACAGATGGGACATCCTTGAACCTGGGAAAACTTCCTGGCCCGTGTAACGGAGCAATAGGTGGACCCATATTCGTCCCTCGAGTTTTAATGTGTCGCGGCATTATGTGTCCACAAACGGAACCCATTTCAGGCACACCCCAACCCCAAACGAACATTCCTCGGAGAATTCAACCGCATCGTCGGAGCAATGGGCATTCCCATATTCGACTTTGCGGTATCGGCAAGGCACAGCACAGGCGCTCCTAACTAGGCCCTAACTAGGCTCGCCCCTACCACACCCGACCGACCTGAATTTTCCGAGGGTAGGGATACCGCGCCTAGAACCAGAGGACTACCTGTCGGCTCCATTAGACCTGTATCACCGCGCCACAGGAGGGAGGGATACACACACCGACCAGTTATCACGCCTAGATTGTTAACTCCCTCGCACAAACCTTTTGTTTTTTCTCAGGAACCATAGAGCGCATCAGCGGAACCACGAAACTCCCGGATTCCCTGCGACGCCCAAAATCAATGTGCACGTACACCTACTTACACACACACACACACCGGAACACTGACCCACACGCACACACATACACCCTCAAGTATTCGTATATAAGTTAAGTTGATAAATGTTATATTTATGTTTACGAAATATCCCACTCCGCAATTATTTCGAACGCCTACCCTATCCACACCTGTTTTAGGACCCTAGATGGTTGAAGCTCCGGCGGGATGACAGGGCAGCATTGTTACATGTTCATAAATAAACTTTTTTCTTCCCCCATATCTTTGAAAGGCCACAAATGATCCCTTAATATTTATTAACATTTCCCGAAAAAAATTTCCGCGTTATTTAAACTTTTATTTTTCAATGTGAGTGAAAAAATATTGATCTTAGGGCTGACTTGATCAGCTGTTATACTCGCCACATGGCCTTAAGAGTCCTAAGTTTAGGCCAAGTTGTTAATGTATAATTCTCGATACATCTTTATGCCTGTGCGTATATTCTCTCTGAGCCATTACGCGGAAGCCATCAATAATATATTCGATAGATTCGTTGGTATCTCCACATAATCGGCACCGGTCAACCAAGTCTTGAAGCAACACGTGTTTTCGATAATTCCTCATGCTGAAAACCTTTTCTTGTATCGAAATGACTAATCCTTCCGTTTCTGGATACAGAACACCCTTTCTCAGACAAATATTGGATACTTCACTATCCACTTTATGTTAATCTAACGTTTTGAGGTGCTCGCCGTGGATAGCTTTCTGCCTCCATTGTATTGTTAATTCCTCTATAGTTTCTGGCCTGATATTCAAGGCCTCATTCGAGGACAAATTTGAGGGCGTGTAGTCGAGATACGCTTTACAGATAGTGCTGTCAAGCGCAACATTTCGTTTGCTTAACTTTTCGAGGTCGGTGTTACACCATTTGGTGATCCCGAAGAAGTACGTGAAGACAGGCATGGCACATGTGTTGATTGCCCTCAGAATTGTCTGATATACGGTATTTTTCGTACACGTGCGGTAATTTTAATAATGTACCGCTTACAAATACAGTACAACTAATTACAATACCTCGTACGACCCGCAAGCACGATTATTAGTTACATTGTACAGGTCTTTAATATTAAATTAACAATTTAATTTGAAAAACGCGTGCATTTGACCGTCTATACTTGTATATCAATGGGTACGACTATTGTGTGGGATATTCGTTGGTTAAGTACGATAATCAGTACGCTAAATTTCTTGATCCACGTAGGTAATTGTACGATAACTTTACAGAGTCTTGTACGGTTATGGTGTTCGACTAATTTGTCAACTGGGATAGCCCTGATTTTGTTTACTCAGTTCTGCATTTATCTAGTCCGAACTCCATGTGAGTAGCATTGGAAAACTGCTTTGTGATATCTGCCGTGTGACATCGATCCCATGCTGCAGTTTTTGGGCTGAACTAGCGTACAGCTTCGGGTCATCCATGTACAGAAGATCGGTCACTTGATGACCATCCTCATAATTTATGAACTTTGAACCCATGAGACATGCTGTTTAGCGTTTATGTCAATGGGTTCAACGCTAAACAGAATTATAGTGCACTGAAGTAGTCTCCTTGAAATATACCCGTTGTAATGCGTATTGGTCTAGTTATCCTTGATTGTCCATAATCAAAATACTTGATTCTTGTACTCCAGAGCCTCATCACATGAGTTAGAAAGTCAATAATGCATGGGCAGATTTTATAAAGTTTTAAGACTTCAAGCAAATAGTCATGCGGCACTGCAGGAAACGTTTGTTTATAGTCAAGGTATGCCATGTGTAAATTCCCTTGATGATTACGTTCCCCCTGCTTGATTGCCCCGGCTTGATCATATAGCGCGGCTTTCTCGATCTAATGTTCATTGCCGTCATGCAGCAAATTTCGTTCTTAAATAGTACCCTTTGTCCATTTTCGTTTCATACTTCGCACTTTCGTAATAGCGACGCACCATTTCCCCTTTCATTGTGGTATCCCACTTGGTGCTTCCCATGGTATTTCTGTAGAGTTGGTTACCTGCAGATATTCTTGCTGGCCAGCTGTTTAATTAGTGAGATCTGCATGATCATTTCGCAGCTCACCATCATCACCGTCCCGCATGCTGTGGCCCCAGCCGTAGCTTCTGGAGCGCCCCGAAGATCCTCGGAAAGCGACAAGCGTTTCGAAATCTTTAATAAATTCTTTATTATTATTTATGGGTTTTTGCCTTCTTCTGAGTCTCTTTCCTCTTCGTTATCAGCCTATCTGGCTTGCGAAACCCTGTCAGTAGCAGTGCTACCGCCAACATATCCGTCAAATTCATAAGAGGAAAGCTTAAAACCTACCGCGACACCAACGTGAGAACATCTTCTGTGGAGAGAGCGCATTTGGTGGGGTTATTAGGGTTATTATTATTATTTATGCGTTTCAATAAGAACTTTCACTTATCATTATTATTATTTATTATCAGTCACCGTCCCTGATTGATGCAGAATTCAATCAAATGTTGTAAATTTTCTTAATTCTTCTGTAAGCATAGAATTACTTTCAACTATTTCGAAATCTATCAACTTTGGTCGACTGTGGACTACTAGTAAATTAGAGTGCGCTCGTCTTTTTTTAATTTTGTAGAAATCTTTGTATTCCATTAAAATGTTTTTAATTCTTCTAAAATCTTGATAATTCACGTTGAATTGTTTTACATTTCTTAGAGGCTTTTGAATTCTGCAGAGTTATCTAGACTTCATAGAATTTATTTGTAATCTTTTAAATTCTTCTGAAGATCTTTAAATTCTCCTGATTTATTCAGTTTATAATTTAATTTATTTAAAATTTTCCGAATTATTCTGCAATCCTGGAAATTTTTTCAACTACTTCCAACTTCATCAACTTTGGTCGATGTTGAATTACTACTTATATGAGATTCACTCGTTTTTCTTTTTAATTCTGCAGATATCGGTTCAAATAATTTGAAATAAAAAAATTCTAATTTTCCTAACATCTTTAGAATTCACAGTCTATTATTGTACATCTTTATTCTTATTGTAAATCTTCATTCACTAGCGTCTTACCATTGATCAAAGTTGATGATTTTGACAATACAGCAAACTCTCGCTTTCAGTCACCCCATTCTCAGCCTTCCTAGAACTGCTGGCTTACGAAATTTCACAGGGGATTAGGGCTAGAGCGGTTGTGACATTATATATATAGCTACATTTTACAATTCGCAATGAGTCAGACGGCCCTCACTGTTTACGTTTCTGCCTCCCCGAATTCAGTCCAAAGCCATTTGAAGACAACCCCCAACACTTGAATGAAAGCGAGAATTTGGTGTTGTTAAAAAGAATTCCATGTGTCTAGAAGAATCCAGAAAATTTAAAAAAAAATGAAATTATATCCGAAATTGTTTAAGAGCATTCAAAATCTTTATGAAAGAATTTAAAAGATTACACATTAATTTTGAGAAATCGAGCGAATTCTGCAGAATTCAAGAGACTAAGGAATTCTTAATAATGCAACGTGTATTTTAAATATATCACGCAAATTCAAAAGCCTTTAATAGAATTCAAATGATTTCAAGTCAACTCAGAGATTTCTACATAATTCTGAGAAATAAAAAAAACAAGGGCATCTTAATTCAGCAATATTTCACCGTTGACCAAAGTGGTTAAATTCGCGATAATGAATTTGCAATTTGTGAATATTTGCATTAATGTGCGAATTATGTACGCTAATTGAAATTATTTGTACTGCGCTCACCATATTTCGGAGAACCTACTTGATCTTTTTGCGATGGACAATTATTCTCTTTAACGCTTTTTCATATATCGTATAGTTTTTCTGGAAAACAGAATTTTTTATTGGAGAAGAAGTTTCGATTGGAGAAGGCATATGAGTGAAAAACTCACAATTTTAGTTGCGACGTTTCGTTGGCATGGGTTCGCCAACCTTATCAGGCTAATTTATTTTAAAAAAACACCAGATTACTATCACTTACGTATACAGATAAATAATATAAGATTACACAGCACATTTTAAAACAAATTTGCCATTAACAATCACTAGTTAAAACATGGTTTATGCTTAACACTTCTAAAATAAATAAATAAAAGTACAGAGCACATTTTGATTTGACTGAATTGGTGACGATGTAAAGTCAACTGAAGAAACAAAACCTTGCGTCGATTTATATATAATAATATAACCGTACATGCATACATAATTTTCTAAATAATCCTGATTTGATTTATTTCTATCTATCAGAGAGATTGATCATAAACTTAATTTCGGTAATAACGGGTAGTATATTTGAGTGAGGGCAAAAATATCTTCTTTTTTATTAATATTATTAGAATTGCTATTAATGTAGATCATCTCTGAGATAAGTCTTTATTTATAGCTGTATTCACGATCAAAAATTTTTGCACTATCCCAATCAAAAGAATGATTAAAATCATATTGGTGTTTATATACAACCAACTCGGCTTTATTCCTATTCTTATGTCCATTTATTCGAGTTCTTAGAGATGTTTTTGTCTCACCCACATATGATGCAGGGCATTGCTTACAAGAAAATTTATAAACTAAATTCGTTTCATCCCATTATTCAGAAATATTCTTACCTCATTTTATTACAGAACTTAAACTTTTATTAATTATAGGAATCGTTGCAATATTATAACTATTTAATACTTTAGATAATTTTGTAAAGTTATTGGAAAATGGAAGACAAATCTTAAGTTGATCTAAATGTGAACGAATCTGATTATTGTTTAAAAATTTGTTGACAAAGTGGTATTTAATTTTATTCATGCGGACTTTTGTGTTTTTATTGATGAAAAAAATTGGATAATCATTATTGATCAATAACTGTTTAACTATTTTTAAATAGTTCAAGTGAAAATGGTTTTCTGATAATAATATTGCTCTATCAACAAGATTGTACTCAATATTTTTTTTCTGTTGAATAGGATGATTTGAAAAAAAATTAATTAGTCTACCAGATGAAATTGGCTTTTGGAACCAATTAGTAATAATATGATTGTTATTTCTAATCAGTGTCATATCTAAGAAATTAATACACTTATTTTGCTCTAATTCATAAGAGAATTGTAAACTTTTGTTGTAAGAATTAAAAGTTTTTCAGACTTAATCAATATGTTTTTCTTTAATGCATAGTATTATGTCGTCGACGTACGAGGGTGGATCAAATATAAACCGGAATTTTACAAATACTTTTCTTAGCCAATCGCAAGCACTCTCACAGTGTAGGTTCTTGTAATGTAGTGTATTA
>NC_046660.1:117705573-117719164 GCF_010883055.1 Belonocnema kinseyi | reverse complement strand
GACTATGTAGAAAAATAATCAATAGTATTTTTGTATTGTTTTATAAATAAATAAATATTAAAAAAGAATTCCGGTTAATATTTGATTCACCCTCGTATCTATAGTATAAAAGAGGAATGCAATCATAAATATTTTTCAAATTTCTTAAACTTGTTGTTTCCAAATCATCCATTACAATGTTCGCAAATAACGGTGAAATTCGGGAGCCCATTGGCGTCTCATCAATTTGTTCATAAATATTATTATTAAAAATGAAAAAGGTTTTTTCAAAAAGGAATTTCGTACAATTTATAATATCGTTGAATGAAATATTACATTGATTATGAATAAATTTAACTCTTTTTTCTAAACTATCTAATACCAGGTTGCAAGGGATATTTGTGAATAACGAACTGAAATCAAGAGAAAGAAGAACATGATCATCATCTATATTTATATCTTTAAGTTTTTCTTTTAATTTAAAACTGTTTTTAAACATGAGCAAGGAATTCCAATGCAATTTTTTAATTTTTCATCAAATTTTTGTTGACAAAAAAAGTGTTGGACTATTAACAAGAGAAATAATGGGTCGCAAAGGAAAATCTGGTTAATGGATTTTTGGTTAACCATAACATTTAGCTAAAACTGTGTCAGTTAAAGCAGTTCATTATTGTGGTGTTTATATTTTAATAAATTGTTGTCATTAAGATTTTTTTAAATTTTATAAGTGTTTAATAAGTGTTTAAAAAAGATATCGGAATTATTTTTTAAAAAGGTTTTTGTCTTGTTAAGTTTTTTGGAAATTTCTCTATCTTCTTTGGATATATAAATGTCTCTTTTCCACGAGTTATTAATATTAATAGTTACTTTATCTCTGATTTCATGTTTAAGATCACTGTGTAGATCGGAAGATTGAAGAACTAATTCTACATTTTTGAAAGTATCTATGACATTTTGTTTTGAACATTTTAAAATAAAGTTATAATTAGGTCCCAAGGAGACAATATCAATAACATCTGTTGGTATTTGAAAGTCTGTTAAATTTTTAAACCATTGGCAAATGAGTCAAAAACTCACAATTTTAGTTGCGACGTTTCGTTGGCACGGGTTCGCCAACCTCATCAGACTCAACATGACCAACCGAAGAAAAATAGAGATCAATGGTGTAAAAATTTAACAGACATTCAAATATCAACAGATGTTATTGATATTGTCTCCTTGGGACGTAATTATAACTTTATTTCAAAATTTACAAAACAAAATGTCATTGGTACCATAAAAAATGTAGAATCAGTTCTTCAATCGTCCGATCTACACAGTAACCTTAAAAATTAAATCCGAGATGAAGTAACTATTAATATTGATAACTGCTTGAAGAGAGACATTCATATATCGAAAGAAGATAGAGAAATTTCTAAAAAACTTAACAAGACAAAAAACCTTTTTAAAAAATAATTCCGATATCTTTTTTACAAATGCAGATAAAGACAATCTCACTGTTTGTTTACAGAAAGCCACTTATAACTTTAAAATGACCGATTTACTTTCTGATACATCTACTTACAGTTTGGTAAAAAAAAAACCCCTTTGAAAAAACTACAGGCAAACACTTCTAAAATTTTAAAAAACTTAATGACCACAATTTATTAAAATATAAACACCACAATAATGAACTTAGTTTAAATGACACAGTTTTAGCTAAATGTTATGGTGTACCAAAAATCCATAAACCAGATTTTACTTCGCGACCCATTATTTCTCTTGTTAATAGTCCAACATATTTTTTGGCAAAAATAATTAATGAACAAATAAAAAATTGCATTGAAATTCCTTGCTAACATATTAAAAACTGTTTTGATTTAAAAGAAAAAATTAAAGATATAAATATAGATGATGATCATGTTCTTCTTTCTCTTGATGTCAGTTCGTTATTCACAAATATCCCTTGCAACCTGGTATTAGAAAGTTTAGAAAAAAGAATTAAATTTATTCATAATCAATGTAATATACCATTCAACGATATTATAAATTGTACGAAATTCCTTTTTGAAAACACGTTTTTCATTTATAATAATAATATTTATAAACAAATTGATGGTACGTCAATGGGTTCCCCAATTTCACCGTTATTTGCGAACATTTTAATGGATGATTTAGAAACAACATGTTTAAGAAATTTGAAAAATATTTATGATTGTATTCCTCTTTCATACCATAGATACGTCGACGACATAATACTATGAATTAAAGAAAAACATATTGATTTAGTCTTAAAAACTTTTAACTCTTACAACAAAAGTTTTCAATTCACTTATGAATTAGAACAAAATAAGTGTATTGATTTCTTAGATATGACACTGATTAGAAATAACAATCCTATTATTACTAATTGATTCCAAAAGCCAATTTCATCTAATAGAATAATTATTTTTTGTTCAAATCATCCTATCCAACAGAAAAGAAATATTATGTACCATCTTGTTGACAGAACAATATTATTATCGGAAAAAAGTTTACACTTGAACAATTTAAAAATAGTTAAACAGTTATTGATCAACAATGATTATCCAATTTTTTTCATCAATAAAAACACAAAAGTCCGCATGAATAAAATTAAATACCACTTTGTCAACAAATTTTTAAATAATAATCAGATTCGTCCACATTTAGATCAACTTAAGATTTGTCTTCCATTTTCCAATAACTTTACAAAATTATCTAAAGTGTTAAATAGTTATAATATTGCTACGATTCCTATAATTAATAAGAGTTTAAGTTCTGTGATAAAATCAGGTAAGGATATTTCTGAAAAATGGGATGAAACGAATTTAGATTATAAATTTTCTTGTAAACAATGCCCTGCATCATATGTAGGTGAGAAAAAAATATCTCTAAGAACTCGAATAAATGAACATAAAAATAGAAAGAAAGCCGAGTTGGCTTTTGAATGGGATATGATGATCCACATTAATAGAAATTCTAATAATATTAATAAAAAAGAAGATATTTTTGCCCTCAGTCCAATATACTACCCGTTATTACAGAAATTAAGTTTATGATCAATCTCTCTGATAGATAGAAATAAATCAAATCAGGATTATTTAGAAATTTATGTATGTATGTACGGTTATATTGTTGTACATAAATCGACGCAAGGTTTTGTTTCTTCAGTTGACTTTACATCGTCACCAATTCCCTAATGACAAAATTTTGTTTTAAATGTGCTGTGTAATCTTATATTATTTATCTGTATACGTAAGTGATAGTAATTTGGTGTTCCTTTTTAATAAATTAGCCTGATGAGGTTGGCGAACCCATGCCAACGAAACATCGCAACTAAAATTGTAAGTTTTTGACTCATTTGCCTTCTCCAATCGAAACTTCTCTTCCAATTAAGTTATAGAAGGCGAATTTATGAATTATTCATGGAATTTTTTATTGTTGTAAAAACATTTTCAGTGGATGAAGCCAGAACTGTTGGTCAAAAATGGCTGATTACGAACTCGACCTTTCCTTTCATGGCTTTAAAGCATGTACCAAAGCTCAATTCAATATTATGAGTCTTTTGGAAGCTATTGTGCCTATAGGATACAGGCAGAAATACCCAGATAGTAGAAATAATACCTTCCCAGCCTCATGAGAATGCAACGATTTTATGAAATACGCTAATTAAAGAATCCGATCCCGTTGTGCACCGGGATATTGCGGATTTCGGTGGCATAAAGAGTGGTCTGAAACAGTGTACCAGGGGAAGTAGCTTAACAGAATAATACAGGGGGGCGGGGGGTCACAAACCCCAAATTGTCCCAGTTAATTGCGCATCTGCTTACACTTTTTAACAATCAACACACTCTTTATGGAAGGTATCTACAAATTACTGTAAAAAAGCAATTTATTGTGTTGTATTAATTGTGGCACTGAATAGTTAATTCTTAGGCGGTTGCATAAAAAGTAAATTGAATCGATTTACCAACCGGGAGTGGTTTATCGTAAAGTGATTAGTGATGGGGGTGCATGCCCCCTTCCAAGTTTCTTAGTCAATTGCATATACGTGGTCGGGTTTTAGCAACCAACCCAATCTTTATGGTAGAATAAAAGTATTTGAAGATAACAAACGGAAAGGGTGAACTTTTTACTTTTTCAGGCTACGAATTCAGATTGAAAGGGGGAGGGGGAGTATTAAGTCTCGCAATTTTCTCGGTGATTCATAAATGAATAGGATTCAATCCACTCTGACAAACAATTGTACACGTACTTAGAAGTTTGATGTTTTCAACGTTTTCAGCCTCGAAAAAGGCATTCTTGAAATGATCTAAGTGATTTCGGTAAAAGATAGGGTTTTTATTGATTCATCATATCACTCAATTTATTGAACACATACTTCTGAGTTTTAACAATCAATTTACGTGAAATACGTATACCTAATAAAGAGTTTTGAGGCCAATTTTTATTTTTTTGGGCATCAATATAACACCAACAGCGATGTGCATTCAACTACAGACGAGTTAAGGTAGGTTTTCATCTATATGAATGACTTTATTTGGTTGGCCTTGAACGAGGTGCCGAGCGCGATATGCATAAAAACTGATAAGTGGCAGTGGATTTTTATTAGCTTTGGCTCGAAAGGTTGCCGAACGTGATGTGCACATATAAAAATATTTCGTGTTGAGTTCGACTTGGCTCGTCTTGAGTTCGTCTCCAAGACGACTATGTCGCGCTGGCGGCGAGGGGCGGGACTTAGTAGTCGAAAACGTAAGTTTTGAGTTTATGATAAGGTTGACGACGGGTTTTGAAGACAAGTCGAGGTAGACTTGTCTTGAGACGAGAAGTTTTTTGTAAATCTTAAAACCAGTTGAGGTTGACTCGTCTTAAGGCAAGAAGTTTAAGTCTCGAGAAGTAAGCAGAATTTTTTCTAACTGAAGTTATATTATCAATTTCGGGCTTTGAAATTTTCCAGAGGCAAAGTTACAAAATTTTTCGTTTGTGAATATTTTGTCCATTATACTTCGACCTCTACAAAAGAGGGACCCCACCGGCTGGGACTGCCATTTCGAGGAATCAAGTGGCTACGCTGGGGCCAAACAGCAGACATCTGGTAAGGATTAAAATTTTGTGACCGATAACACTTGTAATTTTGTAATCAATTATTTATTAATTCAAAAATTCTGAAGCGGTCAGTCTCAAGAACTACAGGCATATCAAATTTTGCGTTAAAAGATTAAAACTGTGATTATCTACAAATATCTTAAGGTGTGGAAGTACAAAGTTATTAATTCATAAAAAATAAATACCATGGAGCCAAATGATATAAATATTCTGCAAAATTTAAAGCACGCGACCAGGGGTGGGACTTATAAAAAAGTCTTGGATATATATTCTGGCTATGGCTTGGATGAAGATTTAGCCAAGACGAATTATTTTTACTTGGGTACCTATACGGATGGGTTGAAGTGGGGTTTTATTCGTGCATATTTGAGTGGGGTGTCGAGCACGAAGTGCAATTTAGGGATGACTACTGATAAATTACAAGTTCTTGGTTTTGTCGGAATAAATTACTGAAGGACCTGGATCCAGGGAGAACGGTTTTTCATGTGAATATCATTATTCAGTTGGGCTTAAGCGGGGTTTCGAGGGCAATGTGCGAGGTGCGTACAGCCACTGATGAGTTGTGGGTAGTATTGATTTTTTTAAATACTGCATTGCATATGGATCCAGATGTATTTGGAAGAGAGTTCTATAATTATTTTTATTCCATTGGGTGTAATTGTGATAAACCTCTTTTTTGATGACTGATTAAGTTCTCTAAATTTTAATTATGTCAGAACTAAAAACATTTCTCTTTAAAGTGTTGATTACTCTAAAAATTCATTGTAAATTGAGCCCGGGATGAAGCGAATTTGTCTATTTTTTAAGTAGATATTGCAAAAATAGTGTAAATATTAATGTTTTTTTTTTCAATATTCAATAACTTTCGAAATAATCAACATTTTTGTATTTTCTTGGGCTCATTTTGAAGCTATTTTTTACCATATCACAACAGCTTATTGATACATATAGTAAAAATTATCTTATCGAATTGCAAGAATCTAAAGTTGTAACAGAAAAATTGGAAAATTTTGAAAACATGTTATATATATATAGGAAAATTATATATTTCATACATTATACGAAAATATTTCTGTTACACACAAAGAATGTTGCAATTTTTTAACTTTTTTGTTACAACTTCAATTCCTTGCAATTGCATGAGACAATTTTCATGATTTATACTTATAAGTTGTTATGCTACGGTGCAAAAATAGGTTTAAAACGAGCCCAAGAACTTAACAGTCATCAAAAAAGAGGAGTACGAAAAAATTTTACACTTACTATATATATATCCAATAGATATAACGTGCAGTTTTAGTCTAGTATTTGTCTAGGTTTTCGGGTAAAACTATTTGGTTTTGATTTTGTCTTAGGTAAAGATTAATCCATGACAATTTCAACTTCTGCTGATGTCTAACTCGTTAGACGGAACCAGACTATTTGTGATGCCCTGAGACACCCCTCAGGGCCACCACTAATCCGCTTATAAATATTATAAAAGTTTATGTTATTTATCTTCATGTTGTTTATTTTGCATACATTGGTAAGTTTATTTTTCATTTAAAATACAATTATTACAAAATTGCAAGTTATATCGGTTTTAAAATTTTAATCCTCAGTATATGTCAACTCTTTGGTGCTCTCTTAGCTACCTGATTCCTGATAATTCTTTTTTTGCCAGCAGTTTGGTATACTTAACAAGACTTACACTTCTCTTGTCTTAAGACAAGACTTACACTTCTCTTGTCTTAAGACAAGTCTACATAGTCTTATCTTGACAGAGCTACAGCTCCAAATTCAAGAGAAGTCTTTATATCTTCAGTGTCTCTAGCTGGTGAGACGGATCCAGACATCATGGTCTTGAAAACATATTGAAGACAGTCAAGACAAAATCGAGACCAAATATTGTAACCCGGGTGCGTATTATAAGATCCCGTACATTTTAAGTGCAGTTATTGTCTAGCATTTCCCTAGGTGAGCATTAAATTTCATACATGTGATGTTCAATTATTGTCTGGAATTTTCCTTAAAAGTAGACAACTGATGTACGCCCGTAAATAATGTGGTGTGTATTTCGTGCTTAGTCGTTATTATTGATCCCATACATTTCTTGTGCATCAGTTATTTTCTAGAAAATAACATAAAACTGGATCATATAAAATCTAGGGGAAAGAGGAAATAAAGTTCTGTTTATGTCGTAATTTATATGCCGAGCGAAACGCGTGTGTTGTATATTTCGTGCTCGATGCGCATTAGATCACATAGTGTACTTCATGTATAATTATTGTCTAGTATTAAGACTGAAAAATGCGAGGAAAAGGAAAATCATATTTAGTCCGTAAGTGATGTGTTGAGCGCAAAATATGTGCTATTTCTGTAGGACTGGATGTATGAGAGCAGTTTGCTCTAAAGTGGTTGCATGAATTGATATAGGGGCACCGATCGAGAAACAAACGGGATGCGTTTGAATGCGTGTTGAAAAGTTTAGTAAATCTCCATTTTTTGTCTTCTACACACATTTTATATATAATTTGTTTTAGTAAAAGAAAAAAATAACACAGGACCGCAAAACTAAACCGTGGCCCCTATGCCCCCTACACGTCAGGATCGAGGTCATTTGTAGGTTGACTTCGCTGATTTCAGAGATATCACCTTTTTGAGCTTAGATTCTGAAAGAGCGGGAAACTTAACGCTCGGGTGTGCTGATCACGAATCCGTAGCCCCTATGTCTCCTACACGTATTGGTTGAAGGTCAATTGAAGATCAACTTGGTTGATTGAAAAGATATAATATTTTTTACCGTAGATTATGAAAGAGCGGGAAATTCTAGCTTCGGATATATTTTTACCCATGGGCCCCAGAGACCTCTAGATATCACATGAAGGTCAGAAACATTGTTTAGAATCTATATTCTTCATAGGGGAAATCGATTATTCTAAATTCCACAAATAGTATCTCGTCGTGCTAATTGGATACGGAATAAATGACAATCGCACTTTCATTCATATCCAATTGCAGAAAATGCTGCAATTATGGCGCTCCTGTTATCGCGCGTGCAGTAAGTTATGACCCTGATACCTGGGTATTTTTTCACTTTTACCCACACCTGTAAGTTACTTTGACAGCTCTTACAATTCGGGACGACCGTCTTTATGAAGTTGAACTTATCCGATTCGTGTGTTTCATTACCCGTCAGCTAACTTCGCTGCAGCAACGAAAGCTCGTGGCTTGCAATTTTGAAAACGACCATGACGAATTGTGTGCAAACAAAAGACCATTTCTTCCCTAAAAATTTAGCTGCAATCAGATTTAGTTTCAGTTTTTTCTGTGAAGTCTGTAGATGAAGGCGTGAATCTATCATGGCATGCTTAGAATATAGCAATAGTGGGTGTCAAAATAAACCAAAAAGTTTAAATAAACTTTACATATTTGTAATTATAAATAATATTCGGACGCAATGCAGTCGTATGATTACACAGCTACACAAAAAAAAGTGTGCGGGTCTGGTAACAAGACACACGTATTCCTATGGATTTTGGGGCGCTGAATTCAAATTCGGTATCAAAAATCGCCATTCACGTCATGGTTGAGCCATAACCTCAAAAAATGACGAAAAATCATGCACTGAGGCAAATAAATTTCAAAATAATGCCAGTGATGAAAATTTTCACTTCAAAAACATGTCGGCAACTGTGAAGGATCAACCCTTGTCTGATATCAACTTATTGAACATAACTTCGCCCAACAGAACCTGACCTCACCTAACCTGAATTAACAGAAATTTATTGAACTACACGTAAAGCTCTGGAAGCATATTTTCCCAGTAGCAATTGTGTGCTACATCGAATGGGTCAACTCGAGCCTAACCTAGAAATAAATCTAACCTAGCCTAACCTAACCTAACCTAACCTCACGAAACACAATTAAACTCATTGTGTTGTCCCGTTGTGTTTGCGTACCGTTTGAATCAGCTTGGGCTTAACCTGCAAAGAGGTCGAACCTATCCTAACCTAAAAAAACCTGACCTAACCTAACTTAACTTCACGTAACACAATTAAACTCATTGTGTAGTCCCGTTGTGTTTGCGGTACCGTTTCATTCAGCTTCGGCTTAACCTACATAGATGTTCAACCTATCCTAACCTAACCTAGCCGAATGAAATTCAACCACACGTGTAGCTATGTAAGCGTACGGTTCTCAGTCTTAAATGTGTGCTATATTTAATAGGTTAACGCGATCTTAACCTACGAATGAATCTAACGTAACAGAACCTAACGAAATTTTGCTTAACGCAACACAACTTAACTTAAGTGTTCCCGTTGTAACACAATAAAATTCATTTCATTGTACTACAGGTGGTTAAAAATTTAGACGCACATTACTCATTTGAAGAAACTTAGAACTACAAGTAGAATTGACCCCACTTCAATTAACCTGACAATGTTTGTATCAATTAAAATGTAGAACTGTAACTTAAACATGCAAATGAATAAGAGTTTTATTCATTTGCCTCTATGTAGGTTAAGCCGAAGCTGAATGAAACGGTACCGCAAACACAACGGGACAACACAATCAGTTTAATTGTGTTTCGTGAGGTTAGATTAGGTTAGGTTAGGCTAGGTTGGATTTATTTATAAGTTAGGCTCGAGTTGACTTATTCGATGTAGCACACATTTGCTACTGGGAAAATATGCTTCCAAAGCTTTACGTGTAGTTCAATAAATTTCTGTTAACTCAGGTTAGGTGAGGTCAGGTTCTGTTGCGTAAAGTTATGTTAAATAAGTTGATATCAGGCAAGGGTTGATCCTTCACAGTTGTCGACATGTTTTTGAAGTGAAAATTTGCATCACTGACATTATTTTGAAATTTATTTGCCTCAATGCATGATTTTTCGTTATTTTTTCAGGTTATGGCTCAACCATGACGTGATGGGTGATTTTTGATACCGAATTTGAATTCAGCGCCCCAAAATTCATAGGAATACGTGTGTCTTGTTACCAGATCCGCACACTTTTTTTGTGTGGCTGTGTTATAAATGGATAAAGTGGATCCATCCTTTAAACAATTGAAAGATTTTTTGTAATTTTTTTATATAACCTAGCCTTTTCATACGCCAGCACTTTATTAATACAGAACTAGAAATGGTGGGCAGTACTGCGCCAGTACCGCCCGGCATCCTGGGCTGGGCCAGTACTGTGCCAGTTGCATATTTACTCCTGGGAAGTGGACGGCAATTTGTACCCTCTAACACAGGGAAACGTGACCTTTATATGTGGAGATAATGAAGAAATTCGTTTTTTCCATTTTAGTGATTAAGCAGACTGAGAGTATTGCAGTATCAAAACACTTTTAATACTCATTTTAGTATAATTGAGTGAAAAATTGAGTTCGTTGACTTAAATTCCCCATTTTACCCTGTCAAAAAATTACAGGCCTTTTTCCAGACAAGTACACCCTGAAAGAGTTTTTAGCGCCGAGTGGCCTTTCTAAATTGGTTGCAAAATCTCACATGCCAATAGATTGTTTAAATTCTCAGAACTGAAATGTGTAGTGTAATGTTTTTGATGATCTCTCACGACACATTTTCAACGAACTCTTAGAATAGTGTAAGAAGGAGCAGCGCCGACCAGTTAACAGTCCATGATTTTTTTAAAGTTAATAAGATGTGGAATTGATCCATTTTTTCATTTGAAGTTCTACTTTAGTGTATATCCTATTTCTATAAGTATTTATCGCATGTGTAAAACAATGATTTGTTCATTTAACTATTTCGAACAGTCTGTATTTCACCAGCTGTGCCCCTCACCGGAGGGTTAGGCCAACCGCAGCTTTTTATAAAAATCAAAACATCTGAAGATGGGAAAATATGATGGTTCACTTCTGTGGTATTTAATGTACGGAAAAATCACCTTTAAACATATCCAGCAAGAATAATAAGTTATTTTGAATTTAAAAAAAGTGATAGCTATGATATAACCTCTTATTTGTTGGCATTCTACTAGAAACGGACTTCATTCAATGTTTCTACTGTATCAATACAAAAAACCTGCTCTGCCAGCGGGACTGAGAATAATAATATTTAATTGATTCTTTCATGTAGCCTAAGCAGTTGTAAACTGTGATCTTGATCGCGCCCACCCCCTGGTAAGGCCTCGATTATTTATGATATTTAATATATTTTAGATTCGAATTGCGTTTGATTATATTAATTACAAGATGTGACATTATTTTATCTGTCAAAATATCAAATTTTCATAATGTAAGTATTGTCAATCATGTTGAAAACTTTATATTTCTGCCATAGAATTTTCCATTTTTTCGTAGTCAACATTTTTTTTCCATAATTCTTCTTTTACAAATTCAATTTTTAAGATTTTAGTAACCTTTACCACACAGGTCAACGCTGTCCCTCCTTACCCTATATATCAAGCTACTGCTCGAAACCTAGCATAAAAATATAGCACCTAGGGTTTTCGCTGTTTCGTAATAAAATGCATAAAGTTTTATTGTTATGCGTCCGCATGAAAAAAACTCAGCATTTCGAGCTCAAGACGAACCATTAAGGTTATAGAACGAGTGTCCGGGGTATTTTGAAAAATTGGAGCTTACAAGAAACCCTTTTCAAGAAAAACATATCTTAATTGTTCGAGTGCCATTGTGTCGTCCAAACTAAAAGAAATATGTAAGTGTTGTCTAAGCTAAACGGAGATATTTAATAAAAACCGCTTGGCCAAGACATTTATTATAGGAAAATGTTTTCATTCATGTAAGTACCTCTTCTGTTTAAAATGCATGCTTGGGCATCTTTTTTTTTTGACTCGACATAATTACGATTTGAGACTTTACGTGAAGAACATGCGGAGTTTTGATTTATCAATAAGAAGCGCGCTCGATCACATTTGCCAAACCGAAAAAAAAGTAATGTGCTTTGCGTATACTATTTCCTTGTATTTCATGACGTATTCGACTTCTCTTACAATTTTTAGGCACTTTAAAGAACGTTGCAAATTATAATTTTAATTATAACAGATGAGACGCAGTAATCTCTTACTATTATTCTGAGAAAAAAAACACATTTATCGAAAAATGTGGCTTAGTGTCTAACCTATATGTTTCCATTGTAGGGCAGTAAAATCACACGTATTATATTTTTACTCTTTTTTGCAGCTAATGTGAAAAGTATAAAAATCATTATTCGAGTGCAAACTCGGATTTGGGGTCTAGATTTCGGTGCATATGCTACGCGCGAAATTGAATTCTAGGTTGGAATTAATGGTCCATTGTAATGAAGCTTCTACCATTTTCAATTCGATTAAGCAGGCTTTCCATTTGTTTATAAAATCGTGCCACGGGCATATTTGTTAGCCAAGAAATCGATAACTCAACACGATCGACTATCCCGCGCATCATAATATAGAGACGCCTACGCACTCAAATAGAGACCAACACTTCTCTTTCCTTCATGATTAACCGCGCGGAGGACCGCCGGAAATGGAGTCCCGTTCTAAAGTTCCGGCGCGTATAACGTGTATATAGGAGTACATATATACGTCATCCGTATACCGGACAATATTATTTCACCAATCGCGCCGCCTGCGGTTGTCGGTGAAACTTCAACCGGCGGATTTTCAATGGACCGCTCTCATAAATTTTCCTCGATTCCTCGATTTCACGTTCCGCCCCTCCCCCTGCGTCTCCTTCTCCTCTTCCAGAACCACCAACAATCCTACACAACCATGATCAACTTTTTCCATTCCACGTAGGAAGGAAGCCGTGCGAACAGGCTTCTTTGAATGCCCGCCGTTATGCACGAATAGTCACTGCCCCTCAACCAACCCCTTGAAACGGTATGCCCACCATCCACCTGTTCACTAACCCGTCTGCCCGCGTCTTTCTGCATTTCTATCTTGTATTCTGTTTATGCATAGTATGGGTATGAATAACCATTCCTGTCTCGTGTACCGTACCTGCCAACCCTTCTGTAAATGCGACTGGGTAGAAATCTTCCACTAAAATATTAAAGCCTCCAATGAAAATTTAAATTCGGTATTCCTCATCAGGATCCCTCGAAGGCGCCTTTCGGCGGGTTACAATGATTCAATTGTGAATAAATTAGAGTTGATACCCATATAAAAATGCTAGTCAGACCAATTTCAAATAATACTTAATGCTTCAAAATATGCATAGGGAAACCATCATTGAATCATATCACTTATTTTAAGTAGAGGAGTGGTTTGATTCGAGAGATTTATGGAGTGAAAGGTAAGTATGGAGAAGATATGCATATTTTGATTTTTCCAGTATCCATCATATCGACTTTAAAGTTGACTAGCATTCGAGAACAAAACAAAAGTATATAAAAAATACCCGTACAAGCACAAAAATATTTTGTTTGTCCTAACTAAACTATGTCCAGTTGTAACAGTTTGGTTACGCGAACTCGTAGTCCGATGCCGGCAAACTGTGCTACGTATGTGCACTAGTTTACTAATCTGCACTTAAGATTAAGATATATCATATAATA
>NC_046660.1:117695217-117705473 GCF_010883055.1 Belonocnema kinseyi | reverse complement strand
GAATTGATTATTTACTTTTTTATTACATTAATCTAATTCTTTTAGAGCATCTGTCTCAATTTTTTTTTGCACCTGCTGGCTTACTCTGACTGCGCAAACTCGAGAATTACTGCATTCTGAGGAAACAGTGATCGCTAGGACGCGCTTTCCTAACCGTAGCATTAGTGTTTCTGATTCATAAAATTTCATAAGCGTCTGTTAATAGTTATGAGTGAAGTATAAGGGGCTTTTTTAAATCTAAATTTTACAGTGAGCAATTAAGAGAAATAATACACAGGGAACTAACTACCTTTATTCCTTGGCATTGATGATATCTCTTTTTACGGTATACTTTTGTCGTGTCCTGTTTTTGAATAGATTAACTTTATGTTGTTATTTTCAATGTAAAATGAATGATTTTGCAATCCCAACAGTGGTCTAATTTTAGTACCACTCGAGACTGTTTTTTCTGTGTCTTATTGTAATACCTGAAACTGGGCCTAAGATAATACTTAGTTTTTACACTGGCACCAGAGTTTTACTTTCAACTGAATAATTTCTTAAAAATCTTTTATATTTTGTACCAGGCAGAAAATTGGCAACATTAGAGTTTTCAAAATTCCTCAGGTTCAAGTATACCCTGCAAATAAGTGTGTAATTTTGCATTCCGTATAATTAAAGCTTTGTAATAAACTATATATACTTATATAATAATTTTTCGTTTGTAGGTATTACCTACTTCGTTCAAAGCATCAGAATATTCTTCTTCTGCGATTTGTTAATAACTCTTCGACTCCAAAACGTTACTATTTACTAGAATTATTGCCTGATGAGGATAGTTTTTACTATCGAAACGTTGCAATTATGCTAACCTTAATAAGCAAGTCTGGAAGAGTCGTAAGAATCGAAAAAATGTTGTTTTTTTCGTTTCAAATTCTTAACTAATTACTTCCCGGACGTAAGTTAAGGCGTAAGTTAAGGCGGCGTAGTAGTGGAAACGAGACATCTTGCAAATTAGTATTTGGGACCAAATTTCCCCTCGCTGAAGACCCCTGGATTAGAGTAAAGAGTAGAGATCTTACTATGTCATTATTAGTAATGTTGCGCCGTCTTTTGTGATCTATGCATTTAATCACATCCAACAAGTAAAGTTCTCCAAGCGGGCTAATGGTACACAAGATCTTTCTTTTCAAGCTTTCCTGCGCTTCCTTCACGTCCATACACTTTTGTATGCAAGTTCTAGTATTTATATGATTTTTTTATATATTTTCGACTTTAAGTCTTACTTACACATTCCCACCATTTCTTCTTCAGCCTGTCACTGGATGCGCTCTAACACTTAATTTATCTTAAAATACTTTTTTCATTAGTGGCCCTTCTTTCATTCTCTCCGCATGTTCGAACCATCTTAAACAATTTATTTCATTCTTGTCAAACATTGCATCCTCTACTTCCGATTTTTCTACGGCGCGGGTTAAGCAGGAATTGCATAACAACCACGTTAACTTTAACATTATTCTTTTCTCGATAGTTCCAGATCTCGCTGCTGTACAACGCCGTGGGTGCAAGTAAAGAATTATATATGAACTTTTATAGGTTTTTAATGTATGTTTACTTCTGGTAACGACACCTTCACTGTCGATATTCTTCTTACCCTCGTTTATATGCGTGGCTATTTTTCTATGAATCTTTCCGCCAGTAGTAAATAAAATTGAAAGATACACGTACATATCAAATTTTTCTATCCTCTCATCACCTGAGGTAATATTGCATACTGTTTTCTCACCCGTTCCTTCACATACCATAGTTTTTCTTTTAATCATGTTAATTAAAAAGCCCATGTTCTTCATGCTCCGACCCAGGTTGCTGATCAATCTCTCTATCAATCACCCCAAGTGAAGATCATCACAAAGTCGTTATGTGAGGTTCCCCACTTGGGTCCATTAGTGTCCAAGATCTTTTGTTTCAGGCGGCATTCACTCTACTGACACTTTTTATGAACTATTTTCCGCCATACTTTTCTGTCCTGGCATACTTCTCTAGCTTCTTTTACGTCCATGTATTTTTTCATGCAGGTTCTCTTGTTTTTGTGGCTTCTTAAGTCTCTTCTAACTAAGGTCTCATTCACACATGCTAAAAATTCTTTCCAGTGTCATCCTTTGGGAACGCTGCCATTTACTTTACCCTGATACACTTGTTTTCTTAGTCGTTCATTTGGCATTCTCTCAACATGCCCGAACCATCTTAATTGATGTCTTTCCCATGTGTCTATTGGCGTCTTTTCTGCACCTCATTCTTTGAGAATTATCTCGTTACTCACTTTGTCCATCAGAGTTTTCCCGCATATTATGCACAAGAATCTCATGTCAATTGCATAAATTTTACTCTTATCTTTTTCTTGATATGTCCATGTCTCAATAGCGTATAGTACAGTCCGTACAAATATATATGTATTGCCATTTTAGCTTTATTTGATATAAGGGGCCCTGCTCTACCAATAACCTTCTTACCTTCGTTTATGCATCTATCTAATTCCTTATCTATCTTTCCGCCCCTGGTAAATAAGCTACCAAAGTATTCGAACTTATCAACTTGTTCAATTCTCACATCATTTAATATAATATTGCATAGTGTTTTCTCAATCTTTCTTTCGAACACCATAGTTTTTGTTTTATTTGCGTTGATTTTAATGACCATGCTCTTCATGCTTGCATTCAGTTTATTCAGCATTCTTTGCAAGTCTTCGATTGACTCTGCCATAACAATCTTACCATCTGCGAACGCTAACCCACGTATCCTTACTGTTTCGAGATCCACAACTTCTTCGTCAAAAAGAGCCATTCATAAACACTTGTCCATGAATAATATAAATAACCATGAAGACATAACGCATCGTTGTCTAACTCCTTGACTAATATTGAAAAAGTCACTTAATTTCCCATTTACCCTTAAACTCGCTTCGCTACCAGTACATATTGTTTTAATAGCTTGTAGGAGCCATCCATTGACTCTGCACTCTGTTAGGACTTTCCAAAGCTTACTTATGTTCACCTTACCAAACACTTTTTCCATGTCCACAAATAGACAGAAAACTTTTTGTTTACCCTCGAAATTTTTCCTGTGATCTTGTTCAAGCTAAATATCTGATACGCAAAAAATCTTCCTCGCACAAATCCACATTAAACCTCCCATATATTTTCTTCTGTTGTTTTCATTATCATATAAATAAGTATTTTTCCTAGGGTACTTATGTATTGGTAAGCTTATTTAGGCTCTTTATAAGGTAAGGCTCTTTTTTCTTTGTAATTATTGCAGTTACTTTTATCTCTCTGTCCTTTTTATATTGGGACGACGATCGCCAACTTTGGAGATTACACTGCCTCATACGACATCGGCTGACCCTTCACATTTTTGTGAAAGATGCCGTACATTCTCTTGTCGAGGAGCTGTAAACGAAAGTTTTTCTTCTCTATTTTCTTGATCCGGACCTTCAGCAGTAAGTACTCGAGATATGTAATCTTTGGTGAATTTATCTCACCCCTGATATTGAATTTAAAGTTAAGTGTTTCAGCAGCCTTCTCCGCTGCTTTCTACACAAACGCTCCTTTGCCCACTTTTTCGTGATTTCTGGTGATTTTAAGAAGACATTCTCATACATTTGCAACTATATGTGTTGCACCCAGAATGATACGCTTGCGATATCCGGGTTTGTCGCAAAAGTACACCCGAGAATTGCGAAGTACGTAAGATAATGAAATAATCATGGGAGGTTAAACCGAAACTTTCCGACAGTCTGTCTAGGCTATAGATAGATAGTGCTTGTAAAATGCTGCTTCTTTGCAGACATCTAGCTATAAGCTGGTTCTCCCGACATCCTAATAAGCTTTTCTTTGGGCTGCACATTTTTACATCTCTCGCCATTAACGTACAATTATCCGAATAATTCTATAATTCAGGATAGCTGTGAAGATCTTATACATTGTGAAAATGCAGGCCAGATGCTTCTGGGTGGAAGAAAACTTCTTCCGCCAAAAGCTATGGATACCATCTAATCTCGAAACGGAATATTTTTCCATGCTTCTTAACACTTTTTTCACCTCTTTGATATTCATCGTAGGAGTTTGCGTATCCGATTCCATTCTTGTTAAAATCAATTAATTTGGACTAAAAATCGATTTTCGAATCGATTCTTTACCACAACATGTTTTAGTGAATTGATTCTTCACCCTATGAATCAACGAACTGTTTTTTATCTTTTGAAATGTATCTCTTTGTTTTCGGCCATCACATTTTTTAAGGCCAAGACGCCAAATCAAGCCATATCCCCAAGTGCAAATTGCCGGAGCTGAAAACACTTCCCAGTGTTTGTCCAATGTTGTCAGCCAAAGGTTGGCTAACAATATTGGGCCAATATCGCCATTTTATTCGGCCTTGTATTCAAACAGCATTGGTAGCCTATTTTAGCTCTTTAAATTTGCCGATCCTCCACCGATGCTTGGCCCAGTATCGGAACTTTATTGTGCTAAGTCTCACTTTTAGTACCGGAAACCATGTTTCACAAGGATCAGCCAAAGTCTGGTCCAGTGACGGCCCATTAATGGGCCAAGTGTTACTTTACCATGGTAAACCTTATTTTATTTAAATCGGCCCGATGTTGAGCCAGTGTTGGCAGCCTATATTGTCTATTTATATTTTCCGATCCTCCACCGATGGTCGCCCCAGCATTAGCACTTTATTACGCCAAGTCTCCCTTTTAGCACCTAAAAAACGAATCTTACACGAAGGATTAACAAGAATTTGTCTTGAAAAATGGTCAAAGTTCACGATGGAATTTCTAGGTTCTGTCATCAAACAGTTTTAATGTTTATGAAATATTACATTCCTTGTCATTGCAAAAAGTTGTAAAATAGTCTAAAGCGGAAAAAAAGAAATGCTACGCGAAGAAAAAATGTACTTGATTTAAATTATTCATTTAAAAATTATTTTATTGACATTCCTGTTAACAGTTCGTGTATTTCACATCTACATAAAGTCGCATAATAACAAACGGAAATGGCGCGACGATGGCAGCTAAGTTTGTTCCAATACTGGTACCCAGCCATAGTTATCATTCTGTCATTGGCGCGATAATGGCAGCCGAGCTTCGGAAATATTTTTGGCGGCTATGAGCCAATGTTGGGCCGTATGTGACTTCGCACTTGGATAACGCATATGAACATTGTAATATAGCACAATATTGAAATATAAATAACCAGTAATAAATAAACCAAATATAGTTAAAAAAGTGCGAAGCCGGTACAGTGAGCCACTGAATTATCGGGTACAGTGAGCCAACAGCGCGGCCTCTCACTAAAGTAATAGAAGTGCCAGCTAATGGTAATATGTTGCTACTTCTTGTAAAAAATTGGAAATTTCATTGTCAATCTTTGTAATTTTGATTACTTTTGGGAAGAATGGATTATAGAACCTCACAGAATAGATAATATTGTTGGGAACTAATGTCAATCGGTCAGCTTTTTTCTTAAAATTTGTTTAGGTTTTTTTTAGATGTCCTCGTCGTAAAATCTTTGACTATGTGTCAATTATTAAATCTTATTGCTGAAAGTGGAAATGTCGCTACAACCTACAATGATTGATATATGTTGCTTCGAAATTTCTCTCATGGCTTATTGTAACTGCTTTCGTGGCTCAGTGTACCTTCTTAATTCGGCACAGTGGACCAATTTACACAATTTTTGTGAAAAATCAAGAGAAATGTCTAAATTCAATTTTTTGGAAACAAGAAAATTGTTTTAAGACTGCAAATATGCATACCTTCAAAATAACTTTTATTTGATTCTAATAAAACATTGGTATAAGAATAAAAAATATAAATGAAAAAATTAGTCCACTGTACTGGCCGTTCCCCTATATGCCCTTTCCATGAATTGATCGGGTTTTGTAAATATCTCTAAAAGTTACACAAAGAATTCAATTTTGCTAAAATTTTCCAAACGTTTTCACAAATAAAATAAATTGTGTTTTATATAAAATGTATTAGGATAAAACAAAGTATCTGAAAATATATAATTCCAAAGAGCTAAGGCGTTTCCGATTTATAAAATATTTCATCTTCATACATGAATGTACATATATACGTACATGAATTTCGTTGGGGTGAATTATAAAACCCATTGTGTTATTATCATATGAGTTTATATCAGTATTATAACTGACTTAATTGTTACTTAGTTCTTATTATACATTAAAATGAGACGCCACAAAATTTTCAAATTCTAATTTAAAGTATAAAAGATTAAATTAGTGTTGAATTCGTTAAACTTTTCAACTTTCTGTTTCATATATTCTATTATATTAGGCAGAATATATTAAAAACATAGCATACTAATAGAGTGAATTTTAATCTTTCAAAAAGTCAAAACATGGTCTTGTTTGATATCCCATAAATCAGTAATAGCCAAAAAAATATATATAATTATATTTTGACTTTAAGTATACATTAAAGGACGCTAATTCACATTAGCGCATCAGGTTGGCAATGCTCCGAATGTTTCCGCGAGCTGTTCTCTCTGCTAGCGCACATCTGCCGCATTCCTCGGAAAAACCGAGGCGAGAAACGAGGAAGGACACCACGAGACGAGGAAGAATGAGATGCGACGAAACGAGACAAGAAATACCCGGACAAGCAGGTATGTCTCGTCCTGTCTCGTCTCATTCCTCGGGATTTCTTGCTCGGCGGCAATAGTATTTGTAATATTTATAAATGGGTCACTGATTTCAAGCAGTAATGATTTTCACTGGAAACAGTGAAATCTGGCAGATTTAAATTTAGAAAGTATCCATCCCTGTATATTGCAAACTCATTTTTGAACATCTTCAAAAATCCCATTCCATTATTGTATTTTCCATTTATACATATCTAGAACTTCTCTAAACGCATTTCAGTTAATGTATTTTATACAATTCAATTCATTTAAGAAACCTTACTATAGACAAATCGTTAATGGTTAGTTTGGCACCAGTTGTTGACATGCGCGTAAAGGCTCTCAGATCCGACCTTGTCATAAACGTAAATAAACTTAACTCACTTTACAGAAAAACTTTGATGGGGGACATACAAAAAGCAAAGTATGATAAAGTAAAAAAAGTAAACTCGTTAAACTCTAGTCAATTTTTTTGAATTATAAATCGTACAATGTTCTCTGGTATTATAAATACTAACTGTATATAAATCATTAAGAAGATCACCTGAAAATAAAGATTTACAAAATTTGCTTATAATAATTCTTGTATAGCAGTATGTGATTTCTAGTAGTGAAAACCAAACCTAGTAATAATAGTCTGACTTGGCCACATCTTCAATTTTCACCCCCAGTCCAATTCAACACCAGAGCAACATTATATCAAAAGGCTTCCAAGGTGTCCGCGGCTCGTCACGAATCCACTATAAATTTGGCAGATTTTATATTTTTTGGATGGCTCCAGCTTGCTTTTCGATTTTTTCGACATAAATGACTTATAATGCAATATTTTTCCCGTAGTCCAATTTTTATCAATATTTTGGGAATCACGAGAAAAGTTGTTTTCATTAACTACTTTGTTCCAATTTTTTGGTTCAATTTTCCCCTGCCTTCTTAACAATACGAAATTGTAGATTTTCTTACTTTTGTTTAAAGGAGAAAAAAACTTTCATTCTGAAAAACGCAGTTTTTTAATTCAGCATCGATATAATAGAGATCCACTCGCCTATTGGTGCATTAATTCGAATATTTAAATGATGATATTTTTCAAAACTTGTTTATTTTACTTACATAGGTCGATCATTTATTTGGAAAAGAAGAGTATCATATTTATCAAATGTATTTCTGGAAAAGATCGAACACATGTGATAAATACCGCAGTGATCTATTCTTTTATCTTGACTTTTGTAATGCAAGTCATTTTAACAGATGTTCTGGCACCTGGTGAAGCAGAAGAAATGCAGTTCAATGACCATAAGATCCTTCGATTCGCCACAGCGGACGAGCGGCACGCGCACAAAATTTACTTCTCGTCACGTGCTATGAATGGTCGTGAATATTCTAGGTTACTCGGAAAATTGTAATTTCTCACACCTACTTACAAGATCGCAAGCGATTTGTCGAATACTTTTTTAGAATATGTGAAACTTTTTAGAATATGTGAAACTTACTTCATAGGTGCAAAGGTGCTAAAGTCAGCAATGAAGGCCACAGCGGACTTTGAAACTTCACCCTTGCAAACTTTTAGCTTGCCAATCTTGTCTCTCTGTCTGTGGATCTCTCGGGAAATTAAATCGCAGAGACAGCAAAGTTCACGGTAGCCTAAACTGAACAAATATTTCCTAGAAGCAAAACATAATCGGATTCTAATATAAAAAATTCTTGCAATTGTTCACTAATGCTAATTCATTTTCACAGTGTCATGAATATTAAATAAAAAATGAAGAGTGCAGGTATAATTACTGAAAATTTCCTACTCATGTAAATAGAAATTACGTTCCTTGAAAATAAATTGCAAAATAGGTCAATAGAACGTTCCAACAAATGCCCATGTTAAGCTTAATGACGTTTTAAGAACTTCGAAAATTCAAAAGGTACCGAAATATTTAGAAATATTTTATGCAATTTCAAAGGTTTTCCGCAGACGCATTGCGATATTTTAAAACGTTTAAATAGATGACAAAATATTTCATAGGGTTTTAATGAATTTAAAAAGAATACACAATAGTTTAAATGAATTATAATTTTTAATTATTTCAATGCAGGATTCTGATCTATACACAGTAAGTTCCAAAAACATTTATTAGCAAAAAATTGATCTAAAATTCTGCAGATAGTTGGCAACTACGTCAATACACCGCAAAAATATCCAAATATATAAGTTCAATAATAACTTGGACGATTTGGATAATTTACGCTTCGCGTAAATCAGAACTCTATAGGTAAAAAAGTCGAACTGAATCTCTTCATTTAATTTGTAATTTTATCGGGTTGTGTATAGAATCAACGCTATAGCAATACCAAACTACATTGTAAAGCATCAAAACATACACTGTTCAACTTTTGTATCGGGTACGTAACGACATTGGAATCATAGCGCTTCGGTAAGATAAAACTTTTACGATTCAAAACACTAGACGCGCTCCGTTTAAACAACGATAAGCTGCGATTCTAATTATGCGAGAACGGAGCAGTTCCACGTATAAAATTCTCACATTGAAGTATCAAACGGCGCAAATTCAGGAAAAGCGAAACCCGACCCGTTCAATGTTTTCATACGCGAAATCTCGACGTCTAAACAGCAGTGCGTCGATATAGATATACTCGCTATGCTTCGCTTCGTTCGACTCTACTGGTTCGAATGACGACGAACAGCGAGAATTTAACAAATCTGTAACGCGTGCTCTCTAATTTCAACGGTGCACGTAAATAATTAAAGTCACAAACATCTTTCATACAATAAAGTGTGAAAGTTAAGGATGATAAACAGTCAAAGTTACGATAATGCAAGTCGATCGTTAATCTAACTTCGTATGTCCTGCAACTACGCAACTTATCGCGTACCAGTATCAGCACGTGATCAGTTGCCAACATAGATTACAATAATTATATACTTCCAGCATAAACAAAATTGATGGGTTTTACTTTTTAATTGTTATCTTGTTATAAAATTCGTTTTGCGATAAAATATAAAATTACGTGCGTTTAAATTTTTCAAAGAAAAATTCATTAATTTTTAAAAATACAATTTTTGACTACATGGCAAATCTCCATTTAATTGTATCGAATCATCGTAAAAATATGTTATAAACGTTCCTTAAAGCAAAATTATTATCACAAAAAATCAACTTCGTTAATTTTGACTAAAAATTGTTGTTTTTTTAATCGAATTTTTGTAAACATTACTTTTTTTAGTAACATTATTAGTTACAAATGGTGATTTTATGACCCGGCTGCGCAGGATCGTGTACCAGGTAATTTAATACGTATTCTACAAGAACTTTTCCAAAACTCAAATTTTTCCAACACCCAAAACAACTACAAATGGTGAGACGGCGATCCGGGTACGCAGGATTGTGCAGCAAATAGTTTAACACGTATTCTACAAAAAATTTTGAAAATTCAAATTTTGCCAACACCCAAAATAACTACTAATGGTGAGTCGATGACCCAGGTGTGCCAGAGCCTGCACCACATCATTTAAAATGTCATCTGCGAGAAATTTTTTGAAATTTAAATTGAATTATAACCAAAACG
>NC_046660.1:117693763-117695117 GCF_010883055.1 Belonocnema kinseyi | reverse complement strand
GGTTACGTGACGTCATCACATGCCTGGACACATTCAACCTCAAGATTAGTGCAGCGGACTGTAAAACATCCGGTAAAAGTGCATCTCTGGGGTTGTTTCTCTTGGGATTGAATCATCATCTCTTGGGATTGAAGATGAGAATTGAAAGCAAACTGAATGTTAAATCAAAAAGCATGAAAGAGGGAGCTCTTCTTAATATTTTGACACCAAAATCATGTCGATACACCTTACCGACTGCGAGTAAAGCCACCCACGCTTTAACTTGACAGACTGTACATAATCTGGTTGTAGCAAGAATTTTTTTTTGCTGATGTACGAAATTTTACATGACTGGGATATAGAATTCACATATAGAGCGATCGACTTTATTTTACTTTTACCTAACTGGTAGGTAATCGACATCCTATTTTATCTGACTGTCAGTTAATCTTTATTATCTAATTGTAGTATTTCTTACTGAATGGCGAATTAAATGATAATAAATTTATATTACTAATTGATATTTTCATATCAAACATTACCCTATTTCATTTTACATGCCTGAATGTGAAATTTTAATAAAATGTTGTATTGTCCTCGGTTCAATGAACTACTCTCTAATGTTTTCATGCACGCAGAAAAAGGAACCTTATACTTTACTGAAAACCAAGTTAAATCTACTGATCTTCCAAGTACGTATATGGACGACACGGCAGTTCAGTAAATGTTGCAATAATAGGCAACTAAATATGACTATCATTGATGGTTACCAGTGCCAAATCCTAAGTGGTACTGAATTGCGAATCAGTAGATTTTACCGATCCACTCGCTATTTTACACAGTTCCTGGACGCTGCAATTACGAATCAGCAAGTCACTTTAACGAATAATATAAAGAGATCTAACTTATATTATCGGCGTATACTATAGTTAAGACAGCACAATAGTCAATTGTCCTAACCACCACACTATTACACGAGTTGCGATCTGTAAAATAATTTTGAAATGCATTTGTAACTGAGGGTGGCGACCTCGGGAACGACTTCTGAAAACATGCCCATGCCATCGCAGCACGCAACAAAAGTTCTCGCATTTACCTCATATCTATATGTGTTTATATGTTCTATATTGTTGGTCACATAACCAAAGCTGGAGCTCACTTTCTCTTTCCCAACTTGCGTCTGAACGAAATGAGGTATCGCTCTGATAGCTTGGAAAATAAAAGAAGAGGCAATAAAGTGCATGTCTCTGCTTTGTTCGGGTGGAAATTTTGAAGAAAATGAAACTGCAAGCTTTATTGGTACTTTTCTTTCCCAACTTACATCCACGCCGAATAAGATATCGTATTAAATTATTTAAGTGAGGGGGGGGGGGGG
>NC_046660.1:117691391-117693663 GCF_010883055.1 Belonocnema kinseyi | reverse complement strand
TTATATCAGCGTTATCGCAAAACTTCATTTTGAAAAGTCCATCATTTTTCCCTGACCATTTTTTTCATTTTCCCTGCTCATTAATATTCAAGAACCATAGTCTTAAACTTACAACATTTTTAACCTAGAATCTTTTATAAACAGAATAAAACAATTTCAAATTAAAATTAAACATTGGAAATTTATTCTTCTTGGCAGTTATTCAAAGTTATAGTAATTCCCTGACTATCGTAAGATTTTTTTTAAATCGCTGACTTTTTCGCGACCCATACAATTTCGTGCATTTTTTTTTTTGCTAGGTTTGCTTTTGTTTATAATTTTCCTTTGGCGCGTAATGTTAAAATCATATTATCTTAATGCACAATAGCCGCAAGTTATTTGTTTCATTTGCAAATTTTCAAAAATTACACACATGAATAAAGACACCCCCCTTCTGTAACAAATTCTAACTACTTTCTAATTACTTTATTCGTGACCTGATCTCCATTTATAGAATAGTAATTTTTTAACCTAATTTGAAATCAGGAATCCAAAAATTAGGGATTTAAAACATTGCATGTTTTTGTCAAAAACATGTGTGTTTCGCTGATTTTCAATTTTGTTCAATGACCGTTTTAAACGATGATTTTCTTGCAATTTGAATTAGATTTAATAAAAAGTGTTACACGTATACATTTCAACTAAATACATGCTTTTTATCAAGAAGGTTGAGTTTCATTATACATTAAAGATCGTGAGAATAAAAAAAAATGAATTTAAAATTTTCGAGAATTTGTATCAGCAGTAATACCGGATCATGTATACGAAATTTTTTTCAAACACGGGCTTTATCTAAAAAATGTTTCAGTATTAGGAAGATAGAACATAAAAAGTACACCAGTTCTTGATTTTAAGTATAGGATAAATTCTTTAATGTATTAAGAAACACTTTTTGAACAAATAAAGTTATGATATGTATAGATTTGTACTTTTTTCTAATGTTTATAAATTTTGTTTTAAATTTTGTCTATGAAATTAATCTTTTGAACTATATGAAAAAATTATATGACCTACAAACAATAAACAATATATAATAATAAGCAATATTAAATAATAAATAAATCAGTGCTATAAAAAATGTCTTTGATATAAAGAAATGGTTTTATGTGAACAAAAACTATGAGATTAATGTTGCAAATGAATATTTATTCCAATTGGTGAAATATTAACGAAGCAAGAGATAGTTGTTATTGTTTAAATTAAAAAAGAGCTTTTTATTTAAAAGTTATCTTAATCGCAAGACATGATGCTTCGGTTCAAGAAACCTATCCTAAATTTTACTAAATATTTCTTGAAAATACACGGAGAAAATTTGTTCATTAAAGTTTACCCAAGTAGTTCGGTAAATGAAGGACATAACTGCATTAAGATAAAGTTTACAATTATTTTAGGACTTAATACAAAATAGAGCTATAAATATTACAAAAGAGTTATGTAAAATCACAAGTCGAAAATTCTGATATGTAATTATTCATATAAGGATTGTATTATTTTCATACCAGTATATCATAAAATAACGCAAAGTGATATAAATTTTTATTAAATGAATGATATCAAGTTTATTTTCATGTGATATTAACGATTCACTCAAAAGAAAATATAGATTGCAGAATTTTTAAGGAGATTTTCACTTTTCTTATGAAAGTAATTACACAACAGTATGATGAAATGAGAATCGCTAAGGACGTCAACATTGTCAGGGCCGAGGTTGAAAGACAAGTCCCCTGTACAAACTTTAACATTTTTAAGTTTCGGTTAATTTTGTAAGACTTCAGAAAATATTGAAATATATAGATTAGTTTTTATTTACTTCTTCGAAATTTATGAACCCGTTTATTAATAAAATTTTAAAATAAGAAATTTTGATGAACGGGAACCATATACATTTTGAACGGCCCTGACGTACTAGTAATTTAACTTTTTAGCCGAGATTTTTTAGCCGAGAGTTCTAGTCGTTGGCGATTGAACGTATTAAACTTAGAGTAGGTGGTTAAAAACCCGTCACAGCTATTTTGATTTTTAAAAGCTTGAATATCATTAAAAACGTGCGACTATATTTTATGCAATGTATTGTAATTTAATATAATTGTTTAAAAAAAATTGTGTGAGGATGTGTGTAGTAAGTGGATGACCTTCTACAGTCTGTCAAGTTAAAGCGTGGGTGGCTTTACTCGCAGTCGGTAAGGTGTATCGACATGATTTTGGTGTCAAAATATTAAGAAGAGCTCCCTCT
>NC_046660.1:117690173-117691291 GCF_010883055.1 Belonocnema kinseyi | reverse complement strand
TAAACCCGTTTTGCCTCCTTGGCCTTGATGGAATTCATCCAGCGTTGGTACGCGTCCATCTGAAAAAACTTTACTTCTAACTTAGTCTATTCAAACAGGTGTAGTCAATAAGAACGCACTATTTATTAACAATTTTTTTTGGCTTATTCTTTTATAAATTTACAGCTGGAGTCTTTTTGCGAGGTGCGAGTGTACGGAATGTGTGTGGTACGGCTTGTGGCGTTTTACCGGACGCCCTAGTCTCCGGGATGAAGGCTTCCGCGGTTTTATGGCCGGTTTCGACGGTCGCGTAGCTCGATAGGGGTTTAGCGGAGGGACCGTTAAACCGGGTAGAAACTGGACAACTGGTCGGGGGGTGGGGCGGTTGCCCCGTAGAAGCTGCTCGAATTGTAATCGTGGCACGAAAATCGGTCGGCGCGGTGTTGTATGGGCGGTCGAATCACGCCGTCTCGCTGAGACGAAATTCTTCCTAAGTATTCTGCGAGACTCCGAACGTTGTTCTCGGGTGTGTCGTGTCGGGGGCTGGATGATTGAAGAGCCCAGTCCCAGGCTTCGACTACGGACTCTCTGTCTAAGACTTCAAGGTCTCCTGCTTGTGTGTTTTCTCCAGCGGAGGGCAGGTAAGGTGCAACGCTGTCCGGTTGCGGTGTTGGTAGGGCCTCGATGGTACTTCCTTCTCGAGCGAGCTGGGGCTGCAGGGGCGTTGCATGATATTCCCCTTCCAGATGTTCGAAGCGTGGGTCTCCGAAGCCTCGATACAACCAGTCATACGATTTCGCTACTGTCGTCGGAACGTATGGGCTTGGTGATAGTGCTACATCGCCTACCACCGCTGATAGTCGTGGCGTAGAGGCTGCCACAGGCTTCGATCGGATTCTTCGAGAAAGCTAAGGTACTGCTTCAGAATCCTGCGGGCTCGACCGGGAGGTACCTTCTTTGCTTTCTTCATTGATGCAACGTTCATCTACGGAAAAAAATCTACGTCAGGATACATGTTGGACGGGGGAGGGCACTTTCTGTAGGTTGCCATCAGGTGTGGTATGGAGCCACTTGCTGTAATTTCCCAGCAGGTGGTGGAAGCAAGGAAGGCGAGTATTCCACTTGCTGTAATTTGCCAG